>NC_057796.1:96768761-96784606 GCF_018294505.1 Triticum aestivum | reverse complement strand
CGGCACCCACCTGCGCCCAGCCGCGCGTGCCCGCTCCCGCCGCCGCAACCGCGGCTGCGCCACTCCGGCCGGCCGTGCCTCCGCCGTGGCTCAAAGCCACCGGCACTCAAATCGCGGGCCTAATAGGCCATTAGCGCTAATTGCGCTACCAACCCCCCTGATGAGCCACTAACACATGGGGCCAACCCCCTGGAACAATTAAAAAAGGAATTAAAAATAATAATAAATAAAAGTAAAAATATTAATTAATTAATTTTTTAACTAAATAATTAACTTAATTAATCCTGTTTAAATTAACTAATTAAGATTAATTAACCTAATAACTAGTTAATCTAATTAACCACAGTTAATTAGCTAAACAGTCCCTGACAGGTGGGACCCACCTGTCAGGTTGACCAGGTCAAAGGTCGACGTTGACTGCCGACGTCATGCTGACATCATACTGATGTCATAATTACCTTTTCTAATTAAATTAATTCTGTTAATTCTAGAAAAAATAAAATCCTTTTTAAATTAATATAAAATAAACCGTAGCTCGGATGAAAATAGTTTGTACATGAAAGTTGCTCAGAACGACGAGACGAATCCAGATACGCAGCCCGTTCGTCCGCCACGCGTCCCTAGCATAGTGAACGTGTAACATTTCACCTCCGGTTCATCTGTCCGAAAACGCGAAACACCAGGAATACCTTCCCGGATGTTTCCCCCCTTCGTCGGTATCACCTACTACCGCGTTAGGGCACACCTAGCACCGCGTATTGTCATGTTACGCTTTGTGTTGCTTTGATTGCTCTGTTATTTATTGTGTTCCCCCTCCGTTACTTCTTTCCGGTAGACCCCGAGACTACCGGCGACCCCGAGTTCGACTACGGAGTTGACGACCCCTCCTACTTTCCAGAGCAACCAGGCAAGCCCCCCCCCCTTGATCACCAGATATCGCCTATTCTTCTCTATACTGCTTGCATTAGAGTAGTGTAGCATGTTACTGCTTTCCGTTAATCCTATCCTGATGCATAGCCTGTCCTTGTTACTACTGTTGTTACCTTTACCTGCAATCCTACATGCTTAGTATAGGATGCTAGTTTTCCATCAGTGGCCCTATATTCTTGTCCGTCTGCTGTGCTATACTATCGGGCCGTGATCACTTGGGCGGTGATCACGGGTAAATACTTATATACTATATACATGACACATGTGGTGACTAAAGTCGGGTCGGCTCGTAGGAGTACCCGCAAGTGGATCTTTGTGGCGGAGCGACAGGGCAGGTTGAGACCACCTAGGCGAGAGGTGGGCCTGGCCCTGGACGGCGTCCGCGGTTACTTCAACATAACACGCTTAACGAGTTCTTGGTATTTGATCTGAGTCTGGCCATTTGGTCTATACGCACTAACCAGCTACGCGGGAACAGTTATGGGCACTGGACGTCGTGGTATCAGCCGAAGCTCTTCTTGACGTCAGCGACGGAGCGGCGCGTGCCGGATTGGACTGGAACGCCTGCTAGGCTAGGTCTGCTTCCGGCCGCCCTCGCAACATGCAGGTGTGCAATGGGCGATGGGCCCAGACCCCTGCGCGCATAGGATTTAGACCGGCGTGCTGACCTCTCGGTTGAGCCTAGGTGGGGCTGCGACGTGTTGATCTTCCGTGGCCGGGCATGACCCAGAAAAGTGTGTCCGGCCAAATGGGATCGAGCGTGTTGGGTTATGTGGTGCACCCCTGCAGGGAAGTTTATCTATTCGAATAGCCGTGTCCCTCGGTAAAAGGACGACCCGGAGTTGTACCTTGACCTTATGACCACTAGAACTGGATACTTAGTAAAACACACCCTTCCAAGTGCCAGATACAACCCGGTGATCGCTCTCTAACAGGGCGACGAGGAGGGGATCGCCGGGTAGGGTTATGCTATACGATGCTACTTGGTGAACTTACCATCTACTCTCTCCTACATGCTGCAAGATGGAGGTGGCCAGAAGCGTAGTCTTCGACAGGATTAGCTATCGCCCTCTTATTCTGGCATTCTGCAGTTCAGTCCACCGATATGGCCCTTTACACATATACCCATGCATATGTAGTGTAGATCCTTGCTTGCGAGTACTTTGGATGAGTACTCACGGTTGCTTTTCTCCCTCTTTTTCCCCTTTCCTTTCTACCTGGTTGTCGCAACCAGATGCTGGAGTCCAGGAGCTAGAGATCCTGAGGATGATTCTACATGGAGTTCGGCTTCGAGGAGTAGTTAGGAGGTCCCAAGCAGGAGGCCTTGCCTCTTTGATCATTGCTACTTTTGTGCTAGCCTTCTTAAGGCAAACTTGTTTAACTTATGTCTGTACTCAGATATTGTTGCTTCCGCTGACTCGTCTATGATCGAGCACTTGTATTCGAGCCCTCGAGGCCCCTGGCTTGTATTATGATGCTTGTATGACTTATTTATGTTGTAGAGTTGTGTTGTGATATCTTCCCGTGAGTCCCTGATCTTGATCGTACACATTTGCGTGCATGATTAGTGTACGGTCAAATCAGGGGCGTCACATCCATAGCTGAGGATTTGTGTATGGTCTCGAAATGCGTTTGTCGAGTGCTCATTAAGAAAGTTTCTATACAAGTTTCTGAACGAACTTCTTAAGAAAAGTTCTCCAAAAGTTCCCTATGAAAGAATCCTTCGAAGCATCTGGTCATCACAAACGTTTTGACTACTTGTGGAGCCAAAACGGACTCCGTATGAGTCAGATATCCATGTTTCAGTTAACACTACGCAAAACTGATTCCGAACGACAGTTACAGACTAGGTCTTGTGTAGTTGCATTCGATTTTTTCCATTCTACTTCACTAAACATCTCCATATGAGATCCAATTACTTGTAGGGGAATGCAAGAGACCTCAGTTATCATGATGCACTAGGTCCATAGCTGGGACTTTGTGTATGTTCTCGAAATGCGTTTGTCGCGTGCTCATTAAGAAAGTTTCTATACAAGTTTCTGAACGAACTCCTTAAGAAAAATTCTCCAGAAGTTCCCTATGAAAGAATCCTTTGAAGGATCTGGTCGTCACAAACGTTTTGACTACTTGTGGAGCAAAAACGGACTCCGTATGAGTCAGATATCCATGTTTGAGTTAACACTGCGCAAAACTTATTCCGAACGACAGTTACAGACTAGTTCTTGTGTAGTTGCATTTGATTTTTTCCATTCTACTTCACTAAACATCTCCATATGAGATCCAATTACTTGTAGGGAAAAGCAAGAGACCTCAGTTATGATGATGCACTAGGTCCATAGCTGGGACTTTGTGTATGTTCTCGAAATGCGTTTGTCGAGTGCTCATTAAGAAAGTTTCTATACAAGTTTCTGAATGAACTCCTTAAGAAAAATTCTCCAGAAGTTCCCTATGAAAGATTCCTTCGAAGGATCTGGTCGTCACAAATGTTTTCACTACTTGTGGAGCCAACGGACTCTGTATGAGTCCGATATCCATGTTTGAGTTAACACTGGGCAAAACTAATTCCGAACGACAGTTACAGACTTGGTCTTGTGTAGTTGCATTCAATTTTTTCCATTCTAATTCACTAAACATCTCCATATGAGATCCAATTACTTGTAGGTAAATGCAAGAGACCTCAGTTATGATGATGCACTAGGTCCAGAGCTGGACTTTGTGTATGTTCTCGAAATGCGTTTGTCGAGTGCTCATTAAGAAAGTTTCTATACAAGTTTCTGAACGAACTCCTTAGGAAAAATTCTCCAGAAATTCCCTATGAAAGAATCCTTCGAATGATCTGGTTGTCACAAACGTTTCAGTTAACACTGCGCAAAACTAATTCCGAACGACAGTTACAGACAAGGTCTTGTGTAGTTGCATTCGATTTTTTCCATTCTAATTCAGTAAACATCTCCATATGAGATCCAATTACTTGTAGGGAAATGCAAAAGACCTCAGTTATGATGATGCACTAGGTCCATAGCTGGGACTTTGTGTATGTTCTCGAAATGCGTTTGTTGAGTGCTCATTAAGAAAGTTTCTATATAAGTTTCTGAACGAACTCCTTAAAAAAGTTCTCCAAAAGTTCCCTATGAAAGAATCCTTCAAAGCATCTGGTCATCACAAACGTTTTGACTACTTGTGGAGCCAAAACGAACTCTGTATGAGTCAGATATCCACGTTTCGGTTAACACTGCGCAAAACTTATTCCGAACGACAGTTACAGACTAGTTCTTGTGTAGTTGCATTTGATTTTTTCCATTCTACCTCACTAAACATCTCCATATGAGATCCAATTACTTGTAGGGAAAAGCAAGAGACCTCAGTTATGATGATGCACTAGGTCCATAGCTGGGACTTTGTGTATGTTCTCGAAATCCGTTTGTCGAGTGCTCATTAAGAAAGTTTCTATACAAGTTTCTGAACGAACTCCCTAAGAAAAGTTCTCCAAAAGTTACCTATGAAAGAATCCTTTGAAGCATCTGGTCTTCACAAACGTTTTGACTACTTGTGGAGCCAAAACGGGCTCCGTATGAGTCAGATATCCACGTTTCGGTTAACACTGCGCAAAACTGATTCCAAACGACAGTTACAGACTAGTTCTTGTGTAGTTGCTTTCGATTTTTTCCATTCTACTTCACTAAACATCTCCATATTAGATCCAATTACTTGTGGGGAAATGCAAGAGATCTCAGTTATGATGATGCACTAGGGCCATAGCTGGGACTTTGTGTATGTTCTCGAAATGCGTTTGTCGAGTGCTCATTAAGAAAGTTTCTATACAAGTTTCTAAACGGACTCCTTAAGAAAAGTTCTCCAAAAGTTCCCTATAAAAGAATCCTTCGAAGCATCTGGTCGTCACAAAAGTTTTGACTACTTGTGGAGCCAAAACAGACTCCGTATGAGTCAGATATCCATGTTTCTGTTAACATTGTGCAAAACAGATTCCGAACGACAGTTACAGACTAGTTCTTGTGTAGTTGCATTCGATTTTTTCCATTCTACTTCACTAAACATCTCCATATGAGATCCAATTACTTGTAGGGAAATGCAAGATCCCTCAGTTATGATGATGCACTAGGTCCATAGCTGGGACTTTGTGTATGTTCTCGATATGCGTTTGTCGAGTGCTCATTAAGAAAGTTTCTATACAAGTTTCTGATCGAACTCCTCATGAAAAGTTCTCCTAAAGTTCCCTATGAAAGAATCCTTTGAAGCATCTGGTCGTCACAAACGTTTTGACTACTTGTGGAGCCAAAACGGACTCCGTATGAGTCAGATATCCATGTTTCGGTTAACACTGCGCAAAACTGATTGCGAACGACAGTTACAGACTAGTTCTTGTGTAGTCGCATTCGATTTTTTCCATTCTACTTCACTAAACATCTGCATATGAGATCCAATTACTTGTAGGGAAATGCAAGAGACCTCAGTTATGATGATGCACTAGGGCCATAGCTGGGACTTTGTGTATGTTCCCGAAATACGTTTGTCGAGTGGTCATTAAGAAAGTTTCTATACAAGTTTCTGAACGAACTCCTTAAGATAAGTTCTCCAAAAGTTCCCTATGAAAGAATCCTTCGAAGCATCTGGTCTTCACAAATGTTTTGACTACTTGTGGAGCCAAAACAGACTCCGTATGAGTCAGATATCCATGTTTCTGTTAACATTGTGCAAAACAGATTCCGAACGACAGTTACAGACTACTTCTTGTGTAGTTGCATTCGATTTTTTCCATTCTACTTCACTAAACATCTACATATGAGATCCAATTACTTGTAGGGAAATACAAGAGACCTCAGTTATGATGATGCACTAGGTCCATAGCTGGGACTTTGTGTATGTTCTCGATATGCGTTTGTCGAGTGGTCATTAAGAAAGTTTCTATACAAGTTTCTGATCGAACTCCTTATGAAAAGTTCTCCTAAAGTTCCCTATGAAAGAATCCTTTGAAGCATCTAGTCGTCACAAATGTTTTGACTACTTCTGGAGCCAAAACGGACTCCGTATGAGTCAGATATCCATGTTTCGGTTAACACTACGCAAAACTGATTGCGAACGACAGTTACAGACTAGTTCTTGTGTAGTTGCATTCGATTTTTTCCATTCTACTTCACTAAACATCTCCATATGAGATCCAATTACTTGTAGGGAAATGCAAGAGACCTCAGTTATGCTGATTCACTAGGTCCATAGCTGGGACTTTGTGTATGTTCTCAAGTGCGTTTGTCGAGTGCTCATTAAGAATGTTTCTATACAAGTTTCTGAACGAACTCCTTAAGAAACGTTCTCCAAAAGTTCCCTATGAAAGAATCCTTCAAAGCATCTGTTCGTCACAAACGTTTTGACTACTTGTGGAGCCAAAACGGACTCCGTATGAGTCAGATATCCATGTTTCGGTTAATATTGCGCAAAACTTATTCCGAACGACAGTTACACACTAGTTCTTGTGTAGTTGCATTCGATTTTTTCCATTCTACTTCACTAACCATCTCCATATGAGATCCAATTACTTGTAGTAAAATGCAAGAGACCTCGGTTATGACGATGCACTAGGTCCATAGCTGGGGCTTTGTGTATGTTCTCGAAATGCGTTTGTCGAGTGCTCATTAAGAAAGTTTTTATACAAGTTTCTGAACGAACGCCTTAAGAAAAGTTCTCCAAAAGTTCCCTATAAAAGAATCCTTCGAAGCATCTGGTCGTTAAAAATGTTTTGACTACTTTTGGAGCAAAAACAGACTCCGTATGAGTCAGATATCCATGTTTCTGTTAACATTGTGCAAAACAGATTCCGAAGGACAGTTACAGACTAGTTCTTGTGTAGTTGCATTCGATTTTTTCCATTCTGCTTCACTAAACATCTCCATATGAGATCCAATTACTTGTGGGGAAATGCAAGAGACCTCAGTTATGATGATGCACTAGGTCCATAGCTGGGACTTTGTGTATGTTCTCGATATGCGTTTGTCGAGTGATCATTAAGAAAGTTTCTATACAAGTTTCTGATCGAACTCCTTATGAAAAGTTCTCCTAAAGTTCCCTATGAAAGAATCCTTTGAAGCATCTGGTCATCACAAATGTTTTGACTACTTGTCGAGCCAAAACGGACTCCGTATGAGTCAGATATCTAGGTTTCGGTTAACACTGCGCAAAACTGATTTCGAACGATAGTTACACACTAGTTCTTGTGTAGTTGCATTCGATTTTTTCCATTCTACTTCACTAAACATCTCCATAAGAGATCCAATTACTTGTAGGGAAATGCAAGAGACCTCAGTTATGATGATGCACTAGGTCCATAGCTGGGACTTTGTGTATGTTCTCGAAATAAGTTTGTCGAGTGCTCATTAAGAAAGTTTCTATACAAGTTTCTGAACGAACTCCGTATGAAAAGTTCTCCAAAAGTTCCCTATGAAAGAATCCTTCGTAGCATCTGTTCGTCACAAACGTTTTGACTACTTGTGGAGCCAAAACGGACTCCGTATGAGTCAGATATCCATGTTTCGGTTAATATTGCGCAAAACTGATTCCGAACGACAGTTACACACTAGTTCTTGTGTAGTTGCATTCGATTTTTCCATTCTACTTCACTAAACATCTCCATATGAGATCCAATTACTTGTAGGGAAATGCAAGAGACCTCTGTTATGATGATGCACTAGGTCCATAGCTGGGACTTTGTGTATGTTCACGAAATGCGTTTCTCAAGTGCTCATTAAGAAAGTTTCTATACAAGTTTCTGAATGAACTCCTTAAGAAAAGTTCTCCCAAAGTTCCCTATGAAAGAACCCTTCGAAGCATCTGGTCGTCATACACGTTTCGACTACTTGTGGAGACAAAACGGACTCCGTATGAGTCAGATGTCCATGTTTCGATTAACACTGTGTGAAACTGATTTCGAACAATAGTTACAGACTAGTTCTTGTGTAGTTGCATCCGATTTTTTCCATTCTACTTCACTAAACATCTCCATATGATATCCAATTACTTGTAGGGAAAAGCAAAAGACCTCAGTTATGATGATGCACTAGCTCCATAGCTGGGATTTTGTGTATGTTCTCGAAATGCGTTTGTCGAGTGCTCATTAAGAAAGTTTCTATACAAGTTTCTGAACGAACTCCTTAAGAAAATTCTCCAAAAGTTCCCTATGAAAGAATCCTTCAAAGCATCTAGTCGTCACAAACGTTTTGACTACTTGTGGAGCCAAAACAGACTCCGTATGAGTCAGATATCCATGTTTCAGTTAACACTGCGCAAAACTGATTTCGAACGACAGTTACAGACTAGTTCTTGTGTAGTTGCATTCGATTTTTTCCATTCTACTTCACTAAACATCTCCATATGAGATCCAATTACCTGTAGGGAAATGCAAGAGACCTCAGTTATGATGATGCACTAGGTCCATAGCTGGGACTTTGTGTATGTTCTCGAAATACGTTTGTCGAGTGCTCATTAAGAAAGTTTATATACAAGTTTCTGAACGTACTCCTTAAGAAAAGTTCTCCAAAAGTTCCCTATGAAAGAATCCTTCGAAGCATCTGGTCATCACAAACGTTTTGACTACTTGTGGAGCCAAAACGGACTCCGTATGAGTCAGATATCCATGTTTCGGTTAACACTGCGCAAAACTGATTCCGAACGATAGTTACAGACTAGTTCTTGTGTAGTTGCATTCGATTTTTTCCATTCTACTTCACTTAACATCTCCATATGAGATCCAATTACTTGCAGGGAAATGCAAGAGACCTCAGTTATGATGATGCACTAGGTCCATAGCTGGGGCTTTGTGTATGGTCTCGAAATGCGTTTGTCGAGTGCTCATTAAGAAAGTTTCTATACAAGTTTCTGAACGAACGCCTTAAGAAAATTTCTCTAAAAGTTCCCTATGAAAGAATATTTTGAAGCATCTGGTCGTCACAAACGTTTTGACTACTTGTGGAGCCTAAACGGACTCCGTATGAGTCAGATATCCATGTTTCAGTTAACACTGGGCAAAACTGATTCCGAACGACAGTTACAGACTAGTTCTTGTGTAGTTGCATTCGATTTTTTCCATTCTACTTCACTAAACATCTCCATATGAGATCCAATTACTTGTAGGGAAATGCAAGAGACCTCAGTTTTGCTGATGCACTAGAGCCATAGCTGGGACTTTTTGTATGTTCTGGAAATGCGTTTGTCGAGTGCTCATTAAGAAAGTTTCTATACAAGTTTCTGAACGGACTCCTTAAGAAAAGTTCTCCAAAAGTTCCCTATAAAAGAATCCTTCGAAGCGTCTGGTCGTCAGAAATGTTTTGACTACTTGTGGAGCCGAAATGGACTCCGTATGAGTCAAATATCCATGTTTCTGTTAACATTGTGCAAAACTGATTCCGAACGACAGTTACAGACTAGTTCTTGTGTAGTTGCATTCGATTTTTTCCATTCTACTTCACCAAACATCTCCATATGAGATCCAACTACTTGTAGGGAAATGCAAGAGACCTCAGTTATGATGATGCACTAGGTCCATAGCTGGGACTTTGTGTATGTTCTCAAAATGCCTTTGTCGAGTGCTCATTAAGATAGTTTCTATATAAGTTTCAGACCGAACTCCTTAAGAAAAGTTCTCCTAAAGTTCCTTATGAAAGAATCCTTCAAAGCATCTGGTCATCACAAACGTTTTGACCACTTGTGGAGCCAAAACGGACTCCGTATGAGTCAGATATCCATGTTTCGGTTAACACTGCGCAAAACTGATTACGAACGACAGTTACAGACTAGTTCTTGTGTAGTTGCATTTGATTTTTTCCATTCTACTTCACTAAACATCTCCATATGAGATCCAATTACTTATAGGGAAATGCAAGAGACCTCAGTTATTATGATGCACTAGAGCCATAGCAGGGACTTTTTGTATGTTCTCGAAATGTGTTTGTCGAGTGCTCATTAAGAAAGTTTCTATACAAGTTTCTGAACGAACTCCTTAAGAACAGTTCTCCAAAAGTTCCCTATGAAAGAATCCTTTGAAGCTTATGGTCGTCACAAATGTTTTGACTACTTGTGGAGCCAAAACGGACTCTGTACGAGTCAGATATCCATGTTTCCGTTAACACTGCGCAAAACTGATTTCGAACGACAGTTACAGACTAGTTCTTGTGTAGTTGCATTCGATTTTTTCCATTCTAATTCACTAAACATCTCCATATGAGATCCAATTACTTGTAGGGAAATGCAAGATACCTGAGTTATGATGATGCACTAGGTCCATAGCTGGGACTTTGTGTATGTTCTTGAAATGCGTCTGTCGAGTGCTCATTAAGAAAGTTTCTATACAAGTTTCTGAACGAACCCCTTAAGAAAAGTTCTCCAAAAGTTCCCTATGAAAGAATCCTTCGAAGCATCTGGTCGTCAAAAACGTTTTGAGTACTTGTGGAGCCAAAACGGACTCCGTATGAGTCAAATATCCATGTTTCAGTTAACACTGCGTAAAACTGATTCCGAACGACAGTTAGAGACTAGTTCTTGTGTAGTTGCATTCGATTTTTTCCATTCTACTTCATTAAACATCTCCATATGAGATCCAATTACTTGTAGGGAAATGCGAGAGACCTCAGTTATGATGATGCACTATGTCCATAGCTGGGACTATGTGTATGTTCTCAAAATGCCTTTGTCGATTGCTCATTAAGAAAGTTTCTATATAAGTTTTTGAATGAACTCCTTAAGAAAAGTTCTCAAAAAGTTCCTTGTGAAAGAATCCTTCAAAGCATCTGGTCATCACCAACGTTTTGACCACTTGTGGAGCCAAAACGGACTCCGTATGAGTCAGATATCCACGTTTCGGTTAACATTGCGCAAAACTGATTCCGAACGACAGTTACAGAATAGTTCTTGTGTAGTTGCATTCGATTTTTTCCATTCTACTTCACTAAAAATCTCCAGATGAGATCCAATTACTTGTAGGGAAATGCAAGAGACCTCAGTTATGATGATGCACTAGAGCCATAGCGTGGACTTTGTGTATGTTCGCGAAATGCGTTTGTCGAGTGCTCATTAAGAAAGTTTCTATACAAGTTTCTGAACGGACTCCATAAGAATCCCTATAAAAGAATCCTTCGAAGCATCTGGTCGTCAGAAACGTTTTGACTACTTGTGGAGCCGAAACGGACTCCATATGAGTAAAATATCCATGTTTCTGTTAACATTGTGCAAAACTGATTCCGAACGACAGTTACACACAAGTTCTTGTGTAGTTGCATTCAATTTTTTCCATTCTACTTCACCAAACATCTCCATATGAGATCCAATTACTTGTAGGGAAATGCAAGAGACCTCAGTTATGATGATGCACTAGGTCCATAGCTGGGACTTTGTGTATGTTCCCGAAATACGTTTGTCGAGTGGTCATTAAGAAAGTTTCTATACAAGTTTCTGAACGAACTCCTTAAGATAAGTTCTCCAAAAGTTCCCTATGAAAGAATCCTTCGAAGCATCTGGTCTTCACAAACATTTTCACTACTTGTGGAGCCAAAACGGACTCCGTATGAGTCAGATATCCATGTTTCTGTTAACATTGTGCAAAACTGATTCCGAACGACAGTTACAGACTAGTTCTTGTGTAGTTGCATTCGATTTTTTCCATTGTACTTCACCAAACATCTCCATATGAGATCCAACTACTTGTAGGGAAATGCAAGAGACCTCAGTTATGATGATGCACTAGGTCCATAGCTGGGACTTTGTGTATGTTCTCAAAATGCCTTTGTCGAGTGCTCATTAAGATAGTTTCTATATAAGTTTCAGACCGAACTCCTTAAGAAAAGTTCTCCTAAAGTTCCTTATGAAAGAATCCTTCAAAGCATCTGGTCATCACAAACGTTTTGACTACTTGTGGAGCCAAAACGGACTCCGTATGAGTCAGATATCCATGTTTCGGTTAACACTGCGCAAAACTGATTACGAACGACAGTTACAGACTAGTTCTTGTGTAGTTGCATTTGATTTTTTCCATTCTACTTCACTAAACATCTCCATATGAGATCCAATTACTTGTAGGGAAATGCAAGAGACCTCAGTTATGATGATGCACTAGAGCCATAGCAGGGACTTTTTGTATGTTCTCGAAATGTGTTTGTCGAGTGCTCATTAAGAAAGTTTCTATACAAGTTTCTGAACGAACTCCTTAAGAAAAGCTCTCCAAAAGTTCCCTATGAGAGAATCCTTCGAAGCATATGGTCGTCACAAACGTTTTGACTACTTGTGGAGCGAAAACGGACTCCGTACGAGTCAGATATCCATGTTTCCGTTAACACTGCGCAAAACTGATTTCGAACGACAGTTACAGACTAGTTCTTGTGTAGTTGCATTCAATTTTTTCCATTCTACTTCACTAAACATCTCCATATGAGATCCAATTACTTGTAGGGAAATGCAAGAGACCTCAGTTATGACGATGCACTAGGACCATAGCTGGGGCTTTGTGTATGTTCTCGAAATGCGTTTGTCGAGTGCTCATTAAGAAAGTTTCTATACAAGTTTCTGAACGAACCCCTTAAGAAAAGTTCTCCAAAAGTTCCCTATGAAAGAATCCTTCGAAGCATCTGGTCGTCAAAAATGTTTTGAGTACTTGTGGAGCCAAAACGGACTCCGTATGAGTCAAATATCCATGTTTCAGTTAACACTGCGTAAAACTGATCCCGAACGACAGTTAGGGACTAGTTCTTGTGTAGTTGCATTCGATTTTTTCCATTCTACTTCATTAAACATCTCCATACGAGATCCAATTACTTGTAGGGAAATGCAAGAGACCTCAGTTATGATGATGCACTAGGTCCATAGCTGGGACTTTGTGTATGTTCTCAAAATGCCTTTGTCGAGTGCTCATTAAGAAAGTTTCTATATAAGTTTTTGAATGAACTCCTTAAGAAAAGTTCTCAAAAAGTTCCTTGTGAAAGAATCCTTCAAAGCATCTGGTCATCACAAACGTTTTGACCACTTGTGGAGCCAAAACGGACTCCGTATGAGTCAGATATCCACGTTTCGGTTAACACTGCGCAAAACTGATTCCGAACGACAGTTACAGACTAGTTCTTGTGTAGTTGCGTTTGATTTCTTCCATTCTACTTCACTAAACATCTCCATATGAGATCCAATTACTTGTAGGGAAATGCAAGATACCTCAGTTATGATGATGCACTAGGTCCATAGCTGGGACTTTGTGTATTCTCGAAATGCGTTTGTCGAGTGCTCATTAAGAAAGTTTCTACACAAGTTTCTGAACGAACTCCTTAAGAAAAGTTCTCCAAAAGTTCCCTATGAAAGAATCCTTCGAAGCATCTGGTCATCACAAACGTTTTGACTACTTGTGGAGACAAAACGGACTCTGTATGAGTCAGATATCCATGTTTCAGTTAACACTGCGCAAAACTGATTTCAAACGACAGTTACAGACTAGTTCTTGTGTAGTTGCATTCGATTTTTTCCATTCTACTTCACTAAACATCTCCATATGAGATCCAATTACTTGTAGGAAAATGCAAGAGACCTCAGTTATGACGATGCACTAGGACCATAGCTGGGGCTTTGTGTATGTTCTCGAAATGCGTTTGTCGAGTGCTCATTAAGAAAGTTTCTATACAAGTTTCTGAACGAACGCCTTAAGAAAAGTTCCCCAAAAGTTCCATACGAAAGAATAGCATCTGGTTGTCACAAACATTTTGACTACTTGTGGAGCCAAAACGGACTCCGTATGAGTCAGATATCCATGTTTCAGTTAATACTGCGCAAAACTGATTCCGAATGACAGTTACAGACTAGTTCTTGTGTAGTTGCATTCGATTTTTTCCATTCTACTTCACTAAACCTCTCCATATGAGATCCAATTACTTGTAGGGAAATACAAGATACCTCAGTTATGATGATGCACTAGGTCCATAGCTGGGACGTTGTGTATGTTCTTGAAATGCGTTTGTCGAGTGCTCATTAAGAAAGTTTCTATACAAGTTTCTGAACGAACTCCTTAAGAAAAGTTCTCCAAAAGTTCGCTATGAAAGAATCCTTCAAAGCATCTGGTCGACACAAACGTTTTGACTACTTGTGGAGCCAAAACGGACTCCGTATGAGTCAAATATCCATGTTTCAGTGAACACTCCGCAAAACTGATTCCGAATGACAGTTACAGACTAGTTCTTGTGTAGTTGTATTCGATTTTTTCCATTCTACTTCACTAAACATCTCCATATGAGATCCAATTATTTGTAGGGAAATGCAGGAGACCTCAGTTATGATGATGCACTAGGTCCATAGCTGGGACTTTGTGTATGTTCTCAAAATGCCTTTGTCGAGTGCTCATTAAGAAAGTTTCTATATAAGTTTCTGAACGAACTCCTTAAGAAAAGTTCTCAAAAAGTTCCTTATGAAAGAATCCTTCAAAGCATCTGGTCATCACAAACGTTTTGACCACTTGTGGAGCCAAAACGGACTCCGTATGAGTCAGATAACCATGTTTCGGTTAACACTGCGCAAAACTGATTCCGAACGACAGTTACAGACTAGTTCTTCTGTAGTTGCATTCGATTTTTTCCATTCTACTTCACTAAACATCTCCATATGAGATCCAATTACTTGTAGGGAAATGCAAGAGAGGTTAGTTATGATGATGCACTAGAGCCATAACTGGGACTTTGTGTATGTTCTCGAAATGCGTTTGTCGAGTGCTCATTAAGAAAGTTTCTATACCAGTTTCTGAACGGACTCCTTAAGAAAAGTTCTCTAAAAGTTCCCTATAAAAGAATCCTTTGAAGCATCTGGTCGTCAGAAATGTTTTGACTACTTGTGGAGCCGAAACAGACTCCGTATGAGTCAGATATCCATGTTTCTGTTAACATTGTGCAAAACTGATTCCGAACGACAGTTACAGACTAGTTCTTGTCTAGTTGGATTCGATTTTTTCCATTCTACTTCACCAAACATCTCCATATGAGATCCAATTACTTGTAGGGAAATGCAAGATACCTCAGTTATGATGATGCACTAGGTCCATAGCTGGGACTTTGTGTATGTTCCCGAAATGCATTTGTCGAGTGCTTATTGAGAAAGTTTCTATACAAGTTTCTGAACGAACTCCTTAAGAAAAGTTCTCCAAAAGTTCCCTATCAAAGAATCCTTCGAAGCATCTGGTCGTCACAAATTTTTTGACTACTTGTGGAGCCAAAAGGGACTCCGTATGAGTCAAATATCCATGTTTCAGTTAACACTGCGCAAAACTGATTTCGAACGACGGTTACAGACTAGTTCTTGTGTAGTTGGATTCGATTTTTTCCATTCTACTTCACTAAACATCTCCATATGAGATCCAATTACTTGTAGGAAAATGCAAGAGACCTCAGTTATGATGATGCACTAGGTCCATAGCTGGGGCTTTGTGTATGTTCTCGAAATGCGTTTGTCGAGTGCTCATTAAGAAAGTTTCTACACAAGTTTCTGAACGAACGCCTTAAGAAAAGTTCTCCAAAAGTTCCCTATGAAAGAATCCTTCGAAGCATCTGGTCGTCACAAACGTTTTGACTACTTGTGGAGCCAAAACGGACTCCGTATGAGTCAGATATCCATGTTTCAGTTAACACTGCACAAAACTGATTCCGAACGACAGTTAGAGACTAGTTCTTGTGTAGTTGCATTCGATTTTTTCCATTCTACTTCACCAAACATCTCCATATGAGATCCAATTACTTGTAGGGAAATGCAAGAGACCTCAGTTATGATGATGCACTAGAGCCATAGCTGGGACTTTTCGTATGTTCTCGAAATGCGTTTGTCGAGTGCTCATTAAGAAAGTTTCTATACAAGTTTCTGAACGGACTCCTTAAGAAAAGTTCTCCAAAAGTTCCCTATAA
>NC_057796.1:96768161-96768751 GCF_018294505.1 Triticum aestivum | reverse complement strand
TCCAATTACTTGTAGGGAAATGCAAGAGACCTCAGTTATAATGATGCACTAGGGCCATAGCTGGGACTTTGTGTATGTTCTCGAAATGCGTTTGTCGAGTGCTCATTAAGAAAGTTTCTATACCAGTTTCTGAACGGACTCCTTAAGAAAAGTTCTCCAAGAGTTCCCTATAAAAGAATCCTTCGAAGCATCTGGTCATCACAAATGTTTTGACTACTTGTGGAGCCAAAACGGACTCCGTATGAGTCAGATATCCATGTTTCGGTTAACACTGCGCAAAACTGATTCCGAACGACAGTTACAGACTAGTTCTTGTGTAGTTGCGTTCAATTTTTTCCATTCTACTTCACTAAACATCTCCATATGAGATCCAATTACTTGTAGGGAAATGCAAGAGTCCTCAGTTATGATGATGCACTAGGTCCATAGCTGCGGCTTTGTGTATGTTCTCGAAATGCGTTTGTTGAGTGCTCGTTAAGAAAGTTTCTATGTAAGTTTCTGAACGAACGCCTTAAGAAAATTTCTCTAAAAGTTCCCTATGAAAGAATCCTTTGAAGCATCTGGTCGTCAAAAACGTTTTGACTACTTGT
>NC_057796.1:96764871-96766978 GCF_018294505.1 Triticum aestivum | reverse complement strand
AAACATCTCCATATGAGATCCAATTACTTGTAGGGAAATGCAAGAGACCTCAGTTATGATGATGCACTAGAGCCATAGCTGGGACTTTTCGTATGTTCTCGAAATGCGTTTGTCGAGTGCTCATTAAGAAAGTTTCTATACAAGTTTCTGAACGGACTCCTTAAGAAAAGTTCTCCAAAAGTTCCCTATAAAAGAATCCTTCGAAGCATCTGGTCGTCACAAATGTTTTGACTACTTGTGGAGCCAAAACGGACTCCGTATGAGTCAGATATCCATGTTTCTGTTAACATTGTGCAAAACTGATTCCGAACGACAGTTACAGACTAGTTCTTGTGTAGTTGCATTCGATTTTTTCCATTCTACTTCACTAAAAATCTCCATATGAGATCCAATTACTTGTAGGGAAATGCAAGAGACCTCAGTTATAATGATGCACTAGGGCCATAGCTGGGACTTTGTGTATGTTCTCGAAATGCGTTTGTCGAGTGCTCATTAAGAAAGTTTCTATACCAGTTTCTGAACGGACTCCTTAAGAAAAGTTCTCCAAGAGTTCCCTATAAAAGAATCCTTCGAAGCATCTGGTCATCACAAATGTTTTGACTACTTGTGGAGCCAAAACGGACTCCGTATGAGTCAGATATCCATGTTTCGGTTAACACTGCGCAAAACTGATTCCGAACGACAGTTACAGACTAGTTCTTGTGTAGTTGCGTTCAATTTTTTCCATTCTACTTCACTAAACATCTCCATATGAGATCCAATTACTTGTAGGGAAATGCAAGAGTCCTCAGTTATGATGATGCACTAGGTCCATAGCTGCGGCTTTGTGTATGTTCTCGAAATGCGTTTGTTGAGTGCTCGTTAAGAAAGTTTCTATGTAAGTTTCTGAACGAACGCCTTAAGAAAATTTCTCTAAAAGTTCCCTATGAAAGAATCCTTTGAAGCATCTGGTCGTCAAAAACGTTTTGACTACTTGTGGAGCCAAAACGGACTCCGTATGAGTCAGATATCCATGTTTCAGTTAACACTGCGCAAAACTGATTCCGAACGACAGTTACAGACTAGTTCTTGTGTAGTTGCATTCGATTTTTTCCATTCTACTTCACTAAACATCTCCATATGAGATCCAATTACTTGAAGGGAAATGCAAGAGACCTCAGTTATGATGATGCACTAGGTCCATAGCTGGGACTTTGTGTATGTTCTTGAAATGCGTTTGTCGAGTGCTCATTAAGAAAGTTTCTATACATGTTTCTGAACGAACTCCTTAAGAAAAGTTCTCCAAAAGTTCCCTATGAAAGAATCCTTTGAAGCATCTGGTCATCACAAACGTTTTGACTACTTTTGGAGCCAAAACGGACTCCGTATGAGTCAGATATCCATGTTTCAGTTAACACTGCGCAAAACTGATTCCGAACGACAGTTACAGACTAGTTCTTGTGTAGTTGGATTCGATTTTTTCCATTCTACTTCACCAAAAATCTCCATATGAGATCCAATTACTTGTAGGGAAATGCAAGAGACCTCAGTTATGATGATGCACTAGGTCCATAGCTGGGACTTTGTGTATGTTCCCGAAATGCATTTGTCGAGTGCTTATTGAGAAAGTTTCTATACAAGTTTCTGAACGAACTCCTTAAGAAAAGTTCTTCCAAAGTTCCCTATGAAAGAATCCTTCGAAGCATCTGGTCGTCACAAATGTTTTGACTACTTGTGGAGCCAAAAGGGACTCCGTATGAGTCAAATATCCATGTTTCAGTTAACACTGCGCAAAACTGATTTCGAACTACGGTTACAGACTAGTTCTTGTGTAGTTGCATTCGATTTTTTCCATTCTACTTCACTAAACATCTCCATATGAGATCCAATTACTTGTAGGAAAATGCAAGAGACCACAGTTATGACGATGCACTAGGTCCATAGCTGGGGCTTTGTGTATGTTCTCGAAATGCGTTTGTCGAGTGCTCATTAAGAAAGTTTCTATACAAGTTTCTGAACGAACGCCTTAAGAAAAGTTCTCCAAAAGTTCCCTATGAAAGAATCCTTCGAAGCATCTGGTTGTCACAAATATTTTGACTACTTGTGGAGCCAAAACGGACTCCGTATG
>NC_057796.1:96762066-96763035 GCF_018294505.1 Triticum aestivum | reverse complement strand
GAAAAGTTCTCCAAAATTTCCCTATGAAAGAATCCTTTGAAGCATCTGGTCATCACAAACGTTTTGACCACTTTTGGAGCCAAAACGGACTCCGTATGAGTCAGATATCCATGTTTCAGTTAACACTGCGCAAAACTGATTCCGAACGACCGTTACAGACTAGTTCTTGTATAGTTGCATTTGATTTTTTCCATTCTACTTCACTAAACATCTCCATATGAGATCCAATCACTTGCAGGGAAATGCAAGAGACCTCAGTTATGATGATGCACTAGAGCCATAGCTGGGACTTTGTGTATGTTCTCGAAATGCGTTTGTCGAGTGCTCATTAAGAAAGTTTCTATATAAGATTCTGAACGGACTCCTTAAGAAAAGTTCTCCAAAAGTTCCTTATGAAAGAATCCTTCGAAGCATCTGGTCGTCACAAATGTTTTGACCACTTGTGGAGCGATAACGGACTCCGTATGAGTCAGATATCCATGTTTCTGTTAACATTGTGCAAAACTGATTCCGAACGACAGTTACAGACTAGTTCTTGTGTTGTTGCATTTGATTTTTTCCATTCTACTTCACTAAAAATCTCCATATGAGATCCAATTACTTGTAGGGAAATGCAAGAGATCTCAGTTATGATGATGCACTAGAGCCATAGCTGGGACTTTGTGTATGTTCTCGAAATGCGTTTGTCGAGTGGTCATTAAGAAAGTTTCTATACAAGTTTCTGAACGGACTCCTGAAGAAAAGTTCTCCAAAATTTCCCTATTAAAGAATCCTTCGAAGCATCTGGTCGTCAAAAACGTTTTGACTACTTGTGGAGCCAAAACGGACTCCATATGAGTCAGATATCCATGTTTCCGTTAACACTGCGCAAAACTGATTCCGAACGAAAGTTACACACTAGTTCTTGTGTAGTTGCATTCGATTTATTCCATTCTACTTCTCTAAACATCTCCATATGAGATCCAATTA
>NC_057796.1:96760620-96761514 GCF_018294505.1 Triticum aestivum | reverse complement strand
CCAATTACTTGTAGGGAAAAGCAAGAGACCTCAGTTAAGATGATGCACTAGGTCCATAGCTGGGACTTTGTGTATGTTCTCGAAATGCGTTTGTCGAGTGCTCATTAAGAAAGTCTCTATACAAGTTTCTGAACGGACTCCTTAAGAAAAGTTCTCCAAGAGTTCCCTATAAAAGAATCCTTTGAAGCATCTGGTCATCACAAACGTTTTGACTACATCTGGAGCCAAAACGGACTCCGTATGAGTCAGATATCCATGTTTCAATTAACACCGCGCAAAACTGATTCCCAACGATAGTTACAGACTAGTTCTTGTGTAGTTGCATTCGATTTTTTTACATTCTACTTCACTACACATCTCCATATGAGATCCAATTACTTGTAGGGAAATGCAAGAGACCTCAGTTAAGATGATGCACTAGGTCCATAGCTGAGGCTTTGTGTATGTTCTCGAAATGCGTTTCTCGAGTGCTCATTAAGAAAATCTCTATACAAGTTTCTGAACGGACTCCTGAAGAAAAGTTCTCCAAAAGTTACCTATGAAAGAATCCTTCGTAGCATCTGGTCGTCACAAACGTTTTGACTACTTGTGGAGCCAAAACGGACTCCGTATGAGTCAGATATCCATGTTTCGGTTAACACTACGCAAAACTGATTCCGAACGACAGTTACAGACTAGTTCTTGTGTAGTTGCATTCGATTTTTTCCATTCTACTTCACTAAACATCTCCATATGAGATCCAATTACTTGAAGGGAAATGGAAGCGACCTCAGTTATGATGATGCACTAGGTCCATAGCTGGGACTTTGTGTATGTTCTCGAAATGCGTTTGTCGAGTGCTCGTTAAGAAAGTTTCTATACAAGTTTCTGAACGAACTCCTTAAGAAAAGTTCT
>NC_057796.1:96760258-96760610 GCF_018294505.1 Triticum aestivum | reverse complement strand
TGAAAGAATCCTTTGAAGCATCTGGTCGTCACAAACATTTTGACTACTTGTGGAGCCAAAACGGACTCCGTATGAGTCAGATATCCATGTTTCAGTTAACACTGCGCAAAACTGATTCCGAACGACAGTTACAGACTAGTTCTTGTGTAGTTGCATTCGATTTTTTCCATTCTACTTCACTAAACATCTCCATATGAGATCCAATTACTTGTAGGGAAATGGAAGAGACCTCAGTTATGATGATGCACTAGGACCATAGCTGGGACTTTTTCGAAATGCGTTTGTCGAGTGCTCATTAAGAAAGTTTCTATACAAGTTTCTGAACGAACTCCTTAAGAAAAGTTCACCAAAA
>NC_057796.1:96759627-96760248 GCF_018294505.1 Triticum aestivum | reverse complement strand
AACGACAGTTACAGACTAGTTCTTGTGTAGTTGCATTCGATTTTTTCCATTCTACTTCACTAAACATCTCCATATGAGATCCAATTACTTGTAGGGAAATGGAAGAGACCTCAGTTATGATGATGCACTAGGTCCATAGCTGGGACTTTGTGTATGTTCTCGAAATGCGTTTGGCGAGTGCTCATTAAGAAAGTTTCTATACAAGTTTCTGAACGAACTCCTAAAGAAAAGTTCTCCAAAAGTTCCCTATGAAAGAATCCTTCGAAGCATCTGGTCGTCACAAACGTTTTGACTACTTGTGGAGCAAAAATGGAATCCGTATGAGTCAGATATCCATGTTTCGGTTAACACTGCGCAAAACTGATTCCGAACGACAGTTACAGACTAGTTCTTGTGTAGTTGCATTCGATTTTTTCTATTCCGCTTCACTAAACATCTCCATATGAGATCCAATTACTTGTAAGAAAATGCAAGGGACCTCAGTTATGATGATGCACTAGGTCGATAGCTGGGGCTTTGTGTATGTTCTCGAAATGTGTTTGTCGAGTGCTCATTAGGAAAGTTTCTATACAAGTTTCTGAACGAACTCCTTAAGAAAAGTTCTCCAAAATTTCCCTATGA
>NC_057796.1:96741825-96759439 GCF_018294505.1 Triticum aestivum | reverse complement strand
TCCCTATGAAAGAATCCTTTGAAGCATCTGGTCGTCACAAACGTTTTGACTACTTGTGGAGCCAAAACGGACTCCGTATGAGTCAGATATCCATGTTTCGGTTAACACTACGCAAAACTGATTCCGAACGACAGTTACAGACTAGTTCTTGTGTAGTTGCATTCGATTTTTTCCATTCCGCTTCACTAAACATCTCCATATGAGATCCAATTACTTGTAAGAAAATGCAAGGGACCTCAGTTATGATGATGCACTAGGTCGATAGCTGGGGCTTTGTGTATGTTCTCGAAATGCGTTTGTCGAGTGCTCATTAGGAAAGTTTCTATACAAGTTTCTGAACGAACTCCTTAAGAAAAGTTCTCCAAAAGTTCCTTATGAAAGAATCCTTCGAAGCATCTGGTCATCACAAACGTTTTGACCACTTTTGGAGCCAAAACGGACTCCGTATGAGTCAGATATCCATGTTTCAGTTAACACTGCGCAAAACTGATTCCGAACGACAGTTACAGACTAGTTCTTGTGTAGGTGCATTCGATTTTTTCCATTCTACTTCACTAAACATCTCCATATGAGATCCAATCACTTGCAGGGAAATGCAAGAGACCTCAGTTATGATGATGCACTAGAGCCATAGCTGGGACTTTGTGTATGTTCTCGAAATGCGTTTGTTGAGTGCTCATTAAGAAAGTTTCTATACAAGTTTCTGAACGGACTACTTAAGAAAAGTTCTCCAAAAGTTCCCTATAAAAGAATCCTTCGAAGCATCTGGTCGTCACAAATGTTTTGACTACTTGTGGTGCCAAAACGGACTCCGGATGAGTCAGATATCCATGTTTCTGTTAACATTGTGCAAAACTGATTCCGAACGACAGTTACAGACTAGTTCTTGTGTTGTTGCATTTGATTTTTTCCATTCTACTTCACTAAAAATCTCCATATGAGATCCAATTAATTGTAGGGAAATGCAAGAGACCTCAGTTATGATGATGCACTAGGGCCATAGCTGGGACTTTGTGTATGTTCTCGAAATGCGTTTGTCAAGTGCTCATTAAGAAAGATTCTATACAAGTTTCTGAACGGACCCCTTAAGAAAAGTTCTCCAAAATTTCCCTATTAAAGAACCCTTAGAAGCATCTGGTCGTCAAAAACGTTTTGACTACTTGTGGAGCCAAAACGGACTCCGGATGAGTCAGATATCCATGTTTCCGTTAACACTGCGCAAAACTGATTCCGAACGACAGTTATACACTAGTTCTTGTGTAGTTGCATTCGATTTTTTCCATTCTACTTCTCTAAACATCTCCATATGAGATCCAATTACTTGTAGGGAAAAGCAAGAGACCTCAGTTATGCTGATGCACTAGGGCCATAGCTGGGACTTTGTGTATGTTCTCGAAATGCGTTTGTCGAGTGCTCATCAAGAAAGTTTCTATACAAGTTTCTGAACGGACTCCTTAAGAAAAGTTCTCCAAGAGTTCCCTATAAAAGAATCCTTCAAAGCATCTGGTCACCAATGTTTTGACTACTTGTGGAGCCAAAACGGACACCGTATGAGTCAGATATCCATGTTTCCGTTAACACTGCGCAAAACTGATTCCCAACGATAGTTACAGACTTGCAAGAGACCTCAGTTATGCTGATGCACTAGGTCCATAGCTGGGGCTTTGTGTATGTTCTCGAAATGCGTTTCTCGAGTGCTCATTAAGAAAATCTCTATACAAGTTTCTGAACGGACTCCTTAAGAAAAGTACTCCAAGAGTTACCTATGAAAGAATCCTTTGAAGCATCTGGTCGTCACAAACGTTTTGACTACTTGTGGAGCCAAAACGGACTCCGTATGAGTCAGATATCCATGTTTCGGTTAACACCGCGCGAAACTGATTCCGAACGACAGTTACAGACTAGTTCTTGTGTAGTTGCATTTGAATTTTTCCATTCTACTTCACTAAACATCTCCATATTAGATCCAATTACTTGTAGGGAAATGCAAGAGACCTCAGTTGTGATGATGCACTAGGGCCATAGCTGGGACTTTGTGTATGTTCTCGAAATGCGTTTGTCGAGTGCTCATTTAGAAAGTTTCTATACAAGTTTCTGAACGGACTCCTGAAGAAAAGTTCTCCAAAAGTTCCCTATAAAAGAATCCTTCGAAGCATCTGGTCATCACAAATTTTTTGAGTACTTGTGGAGTCGAAACGGACTCCGTATGAGTCAGATATCCATGTTTCTGTTAACATTGTGCAAAACTGATTCCGAACGACAGTTACACACTAGTTCTTGTGTAGTTGCATTCGATTTTTTTCCATTCTACTTCACTAAACATCTCCATATGAGATCCAATTACTTTAAGGGAAATGCAAGAGACCTCAGTTATGATGATGCACTAGGTCCATAGCTGGGACATTGTGTATGTTCTCGATATGCGTTTGTCGAGTGGTCATTAAGAAAGTTTCTATACAAGTTTCTGATCGAAATTCTTATCAAAAGTTCTCCTAAAGTTCCCTATGAAGAATCCTTTGAAGCATCTGGTCGTCACAAATGTTTTGAATACTTCTGGAGCCAAAACGGACTCCGTATGTGTCAGATATCCATGTTTCGGTTAACACTGCGCAAAACTGATTTCGAACGATAGTTACAGACTAGTTCTTGTGTAGTTGCATTCGATTTTTTCCATTCTACTTCACTAAACATATCCATATGAGATCCAATTACTTGTAGGGAGATGCAAGAGACATCAGTTATGCTGATGCACTTGGTCCATAGCTGGGACTTTGTGTATGTTCTCGAAATGCGTTTGTCGAGTGCTCATTAAGAAATTTTCTATACAAGTTTCTGAACGAACTCCTTAAGAAAAGTTCTCCAAAAGTTCCCTATGAAAGAATCCTTCAATGCATCTGTTCGTCACAAACGTTTTGACTACTTGTGGAGCCAAAATGGACTCCGTATGAGTCAGATATCCATGTTACGGTTAATATTGCGCAAAACTGATTCCGAACGACAGTTACAGACTAGTTCTTGTATAGTTGCATTCGATTTTTTCCATTCTACTTCACTAAACATCTCCATATGAGATCCAATTACTTGTAGGGAAATGCAAGAGACCTCAGTTATGATGATGCACTAGGGCCATAGCTGGGACTTTGTGTATGTTCTCGAAATGCGTTTGTCAAGTGCTCATTAAGAAAGTTTCTATACAAGTTTCTGAATGAACTCCTTAAGAAAAGTTCTCCAAAAGTTCCCTATGAAAGAATCCTTAGAAGCATCTGGTCGTCAAAAACGTTTTGACTACTTGTGGAGCCAAAACGGACTCCATATGAGTCAGATATCCATGTTTCCGTTAACACTGCGCAAAACTGATTCCGAACGACAGTTATACACTAGTTCTTGTGTAGTTGCATTCGATTTTTTCCATTCTACTTCTCTAAACATCTCCATCTGAGATCCAATTACTTGTAGGGAAAAGCAAGTGACCTCAGTTATGCTGATGCACTAGGTCCATAGCTGGGACTTTGTGTATGTTCTCGAAATGCGTTTGTGGAGTGCTCATCAAGAAAGTTTCTATACAATTTTCTGAACGGACTCCTTAAGAAAAGTTCTCCAAGAGTTCCCTATAAAAGAATCCTTCAAAGCATCTGGTCATCACCAATGTTTTGACTACTTGTGGAACCAAAACGGACACTGTATGAGTCAGATATCCATGTTTCAATTAACACTGCGCAAAACTGATTCCCAACGATAGTTACAGACTAGTTATTGTGTAGTTGCATTCGATTTTTTACATTCTACTTCACTACACATCTCCATATGAGATCCAATTACTTGTAGGGAAATGCAAGAGACCTCAGTTAAGATGATGCACTAGGTCCATAGCTGAGGCTTTGTGTATGTTCTCGAAATGCGTTTGTCGAGTGCTCATTAAGAAAATCTCTATACAAGTTTCTGAATGAACACCTGAAGAAAAGTTCTCCAAAAGTTCCCTATGAAAGAATCCTTCGTAGCATCTGGTCGTCACAAACGTTTTGACTACTTGTGGAGCCGAAACGGACTCCGTATGAGTCAGATATCCATGTTTCTGTTAACATTGTGCAAAACTGATTCCGAACGACAGTTACACACTAGTTCTTGTGTAGTTGCATTCGATTTTTTCCAATCAACTTCACTAAACATCTCCATATGAGATCCAATTACTTTAAGGGAAATGCAAGAGATCTCAGTTATGATGATGCACTAGGTCCATAGCTGGGACATTGTGTATGTTCTCGATATGCGTTTGTCGAGTGGTCATTAAGAAAGTTTCTATACAAGTTTCTGATCGAAATCCTTATCAAAATTTCTCCTAAAGTTCCCTATGAAGAATCCTTTGAAGCATCTGGTCGTCACAAATGTTTTGACTACTTGTGGAGCCAAAACGGACTCCGTATGAGTCAGATATCCATGTTTCGGTTAACACTGCGCAAAACTGATTTCGAGCGATAGTTACAGACTACTTATTGTGTAGTTGCATTCGATTTTTTCCATTCTACTTCACTAAACATCTCCATATGAGATCCAATTACTTGTAGGGAAATGCAAGAGAGCTCAGTTATGCTGATGCACTAGGTCCATAGCTGGGACTTTGTGTATGTTCTCGAAATGCGTTTCTCGAGTGCTCATTAAGAAATTTTCTATACAAGTTTCTGAACGAACTCCTTAAGAAAAGTTCTCCAAAAGTTCCCTATGAAAGAATCCTTCAATGCATCTGTTCGTCAGAAATGTTTTGACTACTTGTGGAGCCAAAATGGACTCCGTATGAGTCAGATATCCATGTTTCGGTTAATATTGCGCAAAACTGATTCCGAACGACAGTTACAGACTAGTTCTTGTATAGTTGCATTCGATTTTTTCCATTCTACTTCACTAAACATCTCAATATGAGGTCCAATTACTTGTAGGGAACTGCCAGAGACCTCAGTTATGATGATGCACTAGGTCCATAGCTGGGACTTTGTGTATGTTCTCGAAATGCGTTTGTCGAGTGCTCATTAAGAAAGTTTCGATACAAGTTTCTGAAAGAACTGCTTAAGAAAAGTTCTCCAAAAGTTCCCTATGAAAGAACCCTTCGAAGCATCTGGTTGTCACAAACGTTTTGACTACTTGCAGAGACAAAACAGACTCCGTATGAGTCAGATATCCCTGTTTCGGTTAATATTGCGCAAAACTGATTCCGAACGATAGTTACAGACTAGTTCTTGTGTAGTTGCATTCGATTTTTTCCATTCTACTTCAATAAACATCTCCATATGAGATCCAATTACTTGTAGGGAAAAGCAAGAGACCTCAGTTATGATGATGCACTAGGTCCATAGCTGGGACTTTGTGTATGTTCTCGAAATGCGTTCGTCGAGTGCTCATTAAGAAAGATTCTATACAAGTTTCTGAACGAACTCCTTACGAAACGTTGTCCAAAAGTTCCCTATGAAAGAATCTTTCGAAGCATCTGGTCGTCACAAACGTTTTGACTACTTGTGGAGCCAAAACGTACTCCGTATGAGTCAGATATCCATGTTTCAGTTAACACTGCGCAAAACTGATTTCGAACGACAGTTACAGACTAGTTCTTGTGTAGTTGCATTCGATTTTTTCCATTCTACTTCACTAAACATCTCCATATGAGATCCAATTACTTGTAGGAAAATGCAAGAGACCTCAGTTATGATGATGCACTAGGTCCATAGCTGGGACTTTGTGTATGTTCTCGAAATGCGTTTGTCTAGTGCTTATTAAGAAAGTTTCTATACAAGTTTCTGAACGAACTCCTTAAGAAAAGTTTTCGAAAAGTTCCCTATGAAAGAATCCTTCGAAGCATCTGGTCTTCACAAACGTTTCGACTACTTGTGGAGCCAAAACGGACTCCGTATGAGTCAGATATCAATGTTTCGGTTAACACTGCGCAAAACTGATTTCGAACGATAGTTACAGACTAGTTCTTGTGTAGTTGCATTCGATTTTTTCCATTCTACTTCACTAAACATCTCCATATGAGATCCAATTACTTGTAGGGAAAGGCAAGAGACCTCAGTTATGATGATGCACTAGGTCCATAGCTGGGACTTTGTGTACGTTCTCGAAATGCGGTTGTCGAGTGCTCATTAAGAAAGATTCTATACAAGTTTCTGAACGGACTCCTTAAGAAAAGTTCTCCAAAATTTCCCAATGAAAGAATCCTTCGAAGCATCTGGTCGTCACAAATGTTTTGAATACTTGTGGAGCTAAAACGGACTCCGTATGAGTCAGATATCCATGTTTCAGTTAACACTGCGCAAATATGATTTCGAACGACAGTTACAGACTAGTTCTTGTGTAGTTGCATTCGATTTTTTCCTTTCTACTTCACTAAACATCTCCATATGAGATCCAATTGCTTGTTGGAAAATGCAAGAGACCTCAGTTATGACAATGCACTAGGTCCATAGCTGGGGCTTTGTGTATGTTCTCGATATGCGTTTGTCGAGTGCTCATTAAGAAAGTTTCTATACAAGTTTCTGAACGAACGCCTTAAGAAAAGTTCGCCAAAAGTTCCCTATGAAGAATCCTTTGAAGCATCTGGTCGTCACAAATGTTTTGACTACTTGTGGAGCCAAAACGGACTCCGTATGAGTCAGATATCAATGTTTCGGTTAACACTGCGCAAAACTGATTTCGAACGATAGTTACAGACTACTTCTTGTGTAGTTGCATTCGATTTTTTCCATTCTACTTCACTAAAAATCTCCATATGAGATCCAATTACTTGTAGGGAAATGCAAGAGACCTCAGTTATGCTGATGCACTAGGTCCATAGCTGGGACTTTGTGTATGTTCTCGAAATGCGTTTGTCGAGTGGTCATTAAAAATTTTCTATACATGTTTCTGAACGAACTCCTTAAGAAAAGTTCTCCAAAAGTTCCCCATGAAAGAATCCTTCGATGCATCTCTTCGTCACAAACGTTTTCACTACTTATGGAGCCAAAATGGACTCCGTATGAGTCAGATATCCATGTTTCGGTTAATATTGCGCAAAACTGATTCCGAACGACAGATACAGACTAGGTCTTGTATAGTTGCATTCGATTTTTTCCATTCTACTTCACTAAACATCTCCATATGAGGTCCAATTACTTGTAGGGAACTGCCAGAGACCTCAGTTATAATGATGCAATAGGTCCATAGCTGGGACTTTGTGTATGTTGTCGAAATGCGTTTGTCGAGTGCTCATTAAGAAAGATTCTATACAAGTTTCTGAAAGAACTCCTTAAGAAAAGTTCTCCAAAAGTTCCCTATGAAAGAACCCTTCGAAGCATCTAGTCGTCACAAACGTTTTGACTACTTGCAGAGACAAAACAATCTCCGTATGAGTCAGATATCCATGTTTCGGTTAATATTGCGCAAAACTGATTCCGAACGATAGTTACAGACTAGTTCTTGTGTAGTTGCATTCGATTTTTTCCATTCTACTTCACTAAACATCTCCATATGAGATCCAATTATTTGTAGGGAAAAGCAAGAGACCTCAGTTATGATGATGCACTAGGTCCATAGCTGGGACTTTGTGTATGTTCTCGAAATGCGTTCGTCGAGTGCTTATTAAGAAAGGTTCTATACAAGTTTCTGAACGAAATCCTTACGAAACATTGTCCAAAAGTTCCCTATGAAAGAATCCTTTGAAGCATCTGGTCGTCACAAACGTTTTGACTACTTGTGGAGCCAAAACAGACTCCGTATGAGTCAGATATCCATGTTTCAGTTAACACTACGCAAAACTGATTTCGAACGACAGTTACAGACTAGTTCTTGTGTAGTTGCATTCGATTTTTTCCATTCTACTACACTAAACATCTGCATATGAGATCCAATTACTTGTAGGAAAATGCAAGAGACCTCAGTTATGATGATGCACTAGGTCCATAGCTGGGACTTTGTGTATGTTCTCGAAATGCGTTTGTCTAGTGCTTATTAAGAAAGTTTCTATACAAGTTTCTGAACGAACTCCTTAAGAAAAGTTTTCGAAAAGTTCCCTATGAAAGAATCCTTCGAAGCATCTGGTCTTCGCAAACGTTTTGACTACTTGGGGAGCCAAAAAAGACTCCGTGTGAGTCAGATATCCATGTTTCTGTTAACATTGTGCAAAACTGATTCCGAACGACAGTTACAGACTAGTTCTTGTGTAGATGCATTCGATTTTTTCCATTCTACTTCACTAAACATCTCCATATGAGATCCAATTACTTTAAGGGAAATACAAGAGACCTCAGTTATGATGATGCACTAGGTCCATAGCTGGGACTTTGTGTACGTTCTCGAAATGCGTTTGTCGAGTGCTCATTAAGAAAGTTTCTATACAAGTTTATGAATGAACTCCTTAAGAAAAGTTCTCCAAAAGTTCCCTATGAAGGAAACCTTTGAAGCATCTGGTCTTCACAAACGTTACGACTACTTGTGGAGACAAAACGGACTCCGTATGAGTCAGATATCCATGTTTCGGTTAACACTGCGCAAAACTGATTTCGAACGATAGTTACAGACTAGTTCTTGTGTAGTTGCATTCGATTTTTTCCATTCTACTTCACTAAACATCTCCATATGAGATCCAATTACTTGTAGGGAAAAGCAAGAGACCTCAGTTATGATGATGCACTAGGTCCATAGCTGGGACTTTGTGTATGTTCTCGAAATGCGGTTGTCGAGTGCTCATTTAGAAAGTTTCTATACAAGTTTCTGAACGGACTCCTTAAGAAAAGTTCTCCAAAAGTTCCCAATGAAAGAATCCTTCGAAGCATCTGGTCGTCACAAATGTTTTGAATACTTGTGGAGCCAAAACGGACTCCGTATGAGGCAGATATCCATGTTTCAGTTAACACTGCGCAAAACTAATTTCGAACGACAGTTACAGACTAGTTCTTGTGTAGTTGCATTCGATTTTTTCCTTTCTACTTCACTAAACATCTCCATATGAGATCCAATTACTTGTTGGAATATGCAAGAGACCTCAGTTATGACGATGCACTAGGTCCATAGCTGGGGCTTTGTGTATGTTCTCGAAATGCGTTTGTCGAGTGCTCATTAAGAAAGTTTCTATACAAGTTTCTGAACGAACGCCTTAAGAAAAGTTTGCCAAAAGTTCCATATGAAAGAATCCTTCGAAGCATCTGGTTGTCACAAACGTTTAGCCTACTTGTGGAGCCAAAACGGACTCCGTATGAGTCAGATATCCATGTTTCAGTTAACACTGCGCAAAACTGATTCCGAACGACAGTTACAGACTAGTTCTTGTGTAGTTGCATTCGATTTTTTCCATTCTGCTTCACTAAACATCTCCATATGAGATCCAATTACTTCTAGGAAAATGCAAGAGACCTCAGTTATGATGATGCACTAGGTCCATAGCTGGGGCTTTGTGTATGTTCTCGAAATGCGTTTGTCGAGTGCTCTTCAAGATAGTTTCTATACAAGTTTCTGAACGAACGCCTTAAGAAAATTTCTCTAAAAGTTCCCTATGAAAGAATCCTTTGAAGCATCTGGTGATCACAAACGTTTTGACTACTTGTGGAGCCAAAACGGACTCCGTATGAGTCAGATATCCATGTTTCAGCTAACACTGCGCAAAACTGATTCCGAACGACAGTTACAGACTAGTTCTTGTTTAGTTGCATTCGATTTTTTCCATTCGACTTCACTAAACATCTCCATATGAGATCCAATTACTTGTAGGGAAATGCAAGAGACCTCAGTTATGATGATGCACTAGGTCCATAGCTGGGACTTATTGTATGTTCTTGAAATGCGTTTGTCGAGTGCTCATTAAGAAAGTTTCTATACATGTTTCTGAACGAACTCCTTATGAAAAGTTCTCCAAAAGTTCCCTATGAAAGAATCCTTCGAAGCATCTAGTCGTCACAAACGTTTTGACTACTTGTGGAGCCAAAACAGACTCCGTATGAGTCAAATATCCATGTTTCAGTTAACACTGCGCAAAACTGATTCCGAACGACAATTACAGACTAGTTCTTGTGTAGTTGCATTCGATTTTTTCCATTATACTTCACTAAACATCTCCATATGAGATCCAATTACTTGTAGGGAAATGCAAGAGACCTCAGTTATGATGATGCAGTAGGTCCATAGCTAGGACTTTGTGTATGTTCTCAAAATGCCTTTGTCGAGTGCTCATTAAGAAAGTTTCTATATAAGTTTCTAAACGAACTCCTTAAGAAAAGTTCTCCAAAAGTTCCTTATGAAAGAATCCTTCAAAGCATCTGGTCATCACAAATATTTTGACCACTTGTGGAGCCAAAACGGACTCCGTATGAGTCAGATATCCATGTTTTGGTTAACACTGCACAAAACTGATTCCGAACGACAGTTACAGACTAGTTCTTGTGTAGTTGCATTCGATTTTTTCCATTCTACTTCACTAAACATCTCCATACGAGATCCAATTACTTGTAGGGAAATGCAAGAGACCTCAGATATGATGATGTACTAGAGCCATAGCTGGGACTTTGTGTATGTTCTCGAAATGCGTTTGTCGAGTGCTCATTAAGAAAGTTTCTATACAAGTTTCTGAACGGACTCCTTAAGAAAAGTTCTCCAAAAGTTCCCTATAAAAGAATACTTCGAAGCATCTGGTCGTCACAAATGTTTTGACTACTTGTGGAGCCAAAACGGACTCCGTATGAGTCAGATATCCATGTTTCTGTTAACATTGTGCAAAACTGATTCCGAACGAGAGTTACAGACTAGTTCTTGTGTAGTTGCATTCGATTTTTTCCATTCTACTTCACTAAACATCTCCATATGAGATCCAATTAGTTGTAGGGAAATGCATGAGACCTCAGTTATGATGATGCACTACGGCCATAGCTGGGACTTTCTGTATGTTCTCGAAATGCGTTTGTCGAGTGCTCATTAAGAAAGTTTCTATACAAGTTTCTGAACGGACTCCTTAAGAAAATTTCTCCAAGAGTTCCCTATAAAAGAATCCTTCGAATCATCTAGTCATCACAAATGTTTTGACTACTTGTGGAGCCAAAACGGACTCCGTATGATTTAGATATCCGTGTTTCAGTTAACACTGCGCAAAACTGATTCCGAACAATAGTTACAGACTAGTTCTTGTGTAGTTGCATTCGATTTTTTCCTTTCTACTTCAGTACACATCTCCATATGAGATCCAATTACTTGTAGGGAAATGCAAGAGACCTCAGTTAAGATGATGCACTTGGTCCATAGCTGAGGCTTTGTGTATGTTCTCGAAATGCGCATGTCGAGTGCTCATTAAGAAAGTTTCTATACAAGTTTCTGAATGAACTCCTTAAGAAAAGTTCTCGAAAAGTTCCCTATGAAAGAATCCTTTGAAGCATCTGGTCGTCACAAACGTTTTGACTACTTGTGGAGCCAAAACGGACTCCGTATGAGTCAGATATCCATGTTTCAGATATCCATGTTCTCGAAAAGTTCCCTATGAAAGAATCCTTTGAAGCATCTGGTCGTCACAAACGTTTTGACTACTTGTGGAGCCAAAACGGACTCCGTATGAGTCAGATATCCATGTTTCAGTTAACACTGCGCACAACTGATTCCGAACGACAGTTGCAGACTAGATCTTGTGTAGTTGCATTCGATTTTTTCCATTCTACTTTACTAAACATCTCCATATGAGATCCAATTACTTGTAGGGAAATGCAAGAGACCTCAGTTATGATGATGCACTAGGTCCATAGCTGGGACTTTGTGTATGTTCTCGAAATGCATTTGTCGAGTGCTCATTAAGAAAGTTTCTATATAAGTTTCTGAACGAACTCCTTAAGAAAAGTTCTCCAAAAGTTCCCTATGAAAGAATCCTTCAAAGCATCTGGTCGTCACAAACGTTTTGACTACTTGTGGAGCCAAAATGAACTCCGTATGAGTCAGATATCCATGTTTCGGTTAACACTGCGCAAAACTGATTCCGAATGACAGTTACAGACTAGTTCTTGTGTAGTTGCATTTGATTTTTTCCATTCTACTTCACTAAACATCTCCATATGAGAGCCAACTACTTGTAGGGAAATGCAAGAGACCTCAGTTATGATGATGCACTAGGTCCATAGCTGGGATTTTGTGTATGTTCTCGAAATGCGTTTGTCGAGTGCTCATTAAGAAAGTTTCCATACAAGATTCTGAACGAACTACATAAGAAAAGTTCTCCAAGAGTTCCCTATGAAAGAATCCTTTGAAGCATCTGGTCGTCACAAACATTTTGACTACTTGTGGAGCCAAATCGGACTCCGTATGAGTCAGATATCCATGTTCCGGTTAACACTGCGCAAAACTCATTCCAAACGATAGTTACAGACTAGTTCTTGTGTAGTTGCATTCTATTTTTTCCATTCTACTTCACTAATTATCTCCACATCAGATCCAATTACTTCTAGGGAATGCAAGAGACCTCAGTTATGATGATGCACTAGGTCCCTAGCTGGGACTTCGTGTATGGTCTCGAAATGCGTTTGTCGAGTGCTCATTAAGAAAGTTTCTATACAAGTTTCTGAAGGAACTCCTTAAGAAAAGTTCTCCAAAAGTTCCCTATGAAAGAATCCTTCGAAGCATCTAGTCTTCACAAACATTTTGACTACTTGTGGAGCCAAAACGGACTCCGTATGAGTCAGATATCCATGTTTCAGTAAACATTGCGCAAAACTGATTCCGAACGACAGTTATAGACTAGTTCTTGTGTAGTTGCATTCGATTTTTCCATTCTACTTCACTAAACATCTCCATATGAGATCCACTTACTTGTAGGGAAAAGCAAGAGACCTCAGTTATGATGATGCACTAGGTCCATACCTGGGACTTTGTGTATGTTCTCGAAATGCGTTTGTCGAGTGCTCATTAAGAAAGTTTCTATACAAGTTTCTGAACGAACTCCTTAAGAAAAGTTCTCCAAAAGTTCCCTATGAAAGAATCCTTCGAAGCATCCGGTCGTCACAAATGTTTTTTGTACTTGTGGAGCCAAAACGGACTCCGTATGAGTCAGATATCCATGTTTCAGTTAACACTGCGCAAAACTGATTTCGAACGACAGTTACAGACTAGTTCTTGTGTAGTTGCATTCGATTTTTTCCTTTCTACATCACTAAACATCTCCATATGAGATCCAATTACTTGTAGGAAAATGCAAGAGACCTCAGTTATGATGATGCACTAGGTCCATATCTTGGGCTTTGTGTATGTTCTCGAAATGCGTTTGTCGAGTGCTCATTAAGAATGTTTCTATACAAGATTCTGAACGAACGCCTGAAGAAAAGTTCTCCAAAAGTTCCATATGAAAGAATCCTTCGAAGCATCTGGTCATCACAAACGTTTTGACCACTTTTGGAGCCAAAACGGACTCCGTATGAGTCAGATATCCATGTTTCAGTTAACACTGCGCAAAACTGATTCCGAACGACAGTTACAGACTAGTTCTAGTGTAGTTGCATTCGATTTTTTCCATTCTGCTTCACTAAACATCTCCATATGAGATCCAATTACTTCTAGGAAAATGCAAGAGACCTCAGTTATGATGATGCACTAGGTCCATAGCTGGGGCTTTGTGTATGTTCTCGAAATGCGTTTGTCGAGTGCTCATTAAGAAAGTTTCTATACAAGTTTCTGAACGAACGCCTTAAGAAAATTTCTCTAAAAGTTCCCTATGAAAGAATCATTCAAAGCATCTGGTCGTCACAAACGTTTTGACTACTTGTGGAGCCAAAACGGACTCCGTATGAGTCAGATATCCATGTTTCAGTTAACACTGCGCAAAACTGATTCCGAACGACAGTTACAGACTAGTTTTTGTGTAGTTGCATTCGATTTTTTCCATTCTACTTAACTAAACATCTCCATATGAGATCCAATTACTTGTAGGGAAATGCAAGAGACCTCAGTTATGATGATGTACTAGAGCCATAGCTGGGACTTTGTGTATGTTCCCGAAATGCGTTTGTCGAGTGCTCATTAAGAAAGTTTCTATACAAGTTTCTGAACGGACTCCTGAAGAAAAGTTCTCCAAAAGTTCCCTATAAAAGAATACTTCGAAGCATCTGGTTGACACAAATGTTTTGACTACTTGTGGAGCCAAAACGGACTCCGTATGAGTCAGATATCCATGTTTCTATTAACATTGTGCAAAACTGATTCCGAACGCCAGTTACAGACTAGTTCTTGTGTAGTTGCATTCGATTTTTTCCATTCTACTTCACTAAACATCTTCATATGAGATCCAATTACTTGTAGGGAAATGCAAGTGACTCAGCTATGATGATGCACTAGGGCCATAGCTGGGACTGTGTGTATGTTCTCGAAATGCGTTTGTCGAGTGCTCATTAAGAACGTTTCTATACAAGTTTCTGAATGAACTCCTTAAGAGAAGTTCTCCAAAAGTTCCTTATGAAAGAATCATTAGAAGCATCTGGTCGTCACAAACATTTTGACTACTTGTGGAGCCAAAACGAACTCCGTATGAGTCAGATATCCATGTTTCCGTTAACACTGCGCAAAACTAATTCCGAACGACAGTTACACACTAGTTCTTGTGTAGTTGCATTCGATTTTTTCCATTCTACTTCTCTAAACATCTCCATATGAGATCCGATTACTTGTAGGGAAAAGCAAGAGACCTCAGTTATGATGATGCACTAGGTCCATAGCTGGGACTTTGTGTATGTTCTCGAAATGCGTATGTCGAGTGCTCATTAAGAAAGTCTCTATACAAGTTTCTGAACGGACTCCTTAAGAAAAGTTCTCCAAGAGTTCCCTATAAAAGAATGCTTCGAAGCATCTAGTCATCACAAATGTTTTGACAACTTGTGGAGCCAAAACGGACTCTGTATGAGTCAGATATCCATGTTTCAGTTAGCACTGCGCAAAACTGATTCCGAACAATAGTTACAGACTAGTTCTTGTGTAGTTGCATTCGATTTTTTCCATTCTACTTCACTACACATCTCCATATGAGATCCAATTACTTGTAGGGAAATGCAAGAGACCTCAGTTAAGATGATGCACTTGGTTCATAGCTGAGGCTTTGTGTATGTTCTCGAAATGCGTTTGTTGAGTGCTCATTAAGAAAGTTTCTATACAAGTTTCTGAATGAACTCCTTAAGAAAAGTTCTCCAAAAGTTCCCTATGAAAGAATCCTTTGAAGCATCTGGTCGTCACAAACGTTTTGACTACTTTTGGAGCCAAAACAGACTCCGTATGAGTCAGATATCCATGTTTCAGTTAACACTGCGCACAACTGATTTCGAACGACAGTTACAGACTAGATCTTGTGTAGTTGCATTCGATTTTTTCCATTCTACTTCACTAAACATCTCCATATGACATCCAATTACTTGTAGGGAAATGCAAGAGACCTTAGTTATGATGATGCACTAGGTCCGTAGCTGGGACTTTGTGTATGTTCTCGAAATGCGTTTGTCGAGTGCTCATTAAGAAAGTTTCTATACAAGTTTCTCAACGAACTCCTTAAGAAAAATTCTCCAGAAGTTCCCTATGAAAGAATCCTTCGAAGCATCTGGTCGTCACAAACGTTTTGACTACTTGTGGAGCCAAAAGGGACCCCGTATGAGTCAGATATCCATGTTTCAGTTAACACTGCGCAAAACTGATTCCGAACGACAGTTATAGACTAGTTCTTGTGTAGTTGCATTCGTTTCTTTCCATTCTACTTCACTAAACATCTCCATATGAGATCCAATTACTTGTAGGGAAATGCAAGAGACCTCAGTTATGATGATGCAGTAGGTCCATTGCTGGGACTTTGTGTATGTTCCCGAAATGCGTTTGTCGAGTGCTCATTAAGAAAGTTTCTATATAAGTTTCTGAACGAACTCCTTAAGAAAAGTTCTCCAAAAGTTCCCTATGAAAGAATCCTTCAGAGCATCTGGTCGTCACAAACGTTTTGACTACTTGTGGAGCCAAAACGAACTCCGTATGAGTCAGATATCCATGTTTCGGTTAACACTGCGCAAAACTGATTAACGACAGTTACAGACTAGTTCTTGTGTAGTTGCATTTGATTTTTTCCATTCTACTTCACTAAACATCTCCATATGAGATCCAACTACTTGTAGGGAAATGCAAGAGACCTCAGTTATGATGATGTACTTGGTCCATAGCTGGGACTTTGTGTATGTTCTCGAAATGCGTTTGTCGAGTGCTCATTAAGAAAGTTTCCATACAAGATTCTGAACGAAGTCCTTAAGAAAAGTTCTCCAAAACTTCCCTATGAAAGAACCTTTGAAGCATCTGGTCGTCACAAATATTTTGACTACTTGTGGAGCCAAAACGGACTCCGTATGTGTCAGATATCCATGTTCCGGTTAACACTGCGCAAAACTGATTCCGAACGATAGTTACAGACTAGTTCTTGTGTAGTTGCATTCTATTTTTTCCATTCTACTTCACTAATTATCTCCATATGAGATCCAATTACTTCTAGGGGAATGCAAGAGACCTCAGTTATGATGATGCACTAGGTCCATAGCTGGGACTTTGTGTATGTTCTCGAAATGATTTTGTCGAGTGCTCATTAAGAAAGTTTCTATACAAGTTTCTGAATGAACTCCTTAAGAAAAGTTCTCGAAAAGTTACCTATGAAAGAATCCTTCGAAGCATCTGGTCTTCACAAATCTTTGACTACTTGTGGAGCCAAAACGGACTCCGTATGAGTCAGATATCCATGTTTCAGTAAACATTGCGCAAAACTGATTCCGAACGACAGTTACAGACTAGTTCTTGTGTAGTTGCATTCGATTTTTTTCCATTCTACTTCACTAAACATCTCCATATGAGATCCAATTACTTGTAGGGAAATGCAAGAGACCTCAGTTATGATGATGCACTAGGTCCATAGCGGTAACGCCCCGGATGTAACTTTCCATATTTGTAACTCCAACTCTTGCCATTTTCGGCTATGTGTTATGATATTCCCTTCATGGTCGGGTTTTGTCTTTCGTTTTGCATTTTGTTCATGTCATGCATCTCATATCATGTCATCATGTGCATTGCATTTGCATACGTGTTCGTCTCTTGCATCCGAGCATTTTCCCCGTTGTCCGTTTTGCAATTCGGCACTCCCACCTCCTCCGGTGCACCCCTTTTCGTTTCTTTTCGTGAGCGGGCGTTGAACGTACTCGGAATGGACCGAGGCTTGCCAAGTGTCCTTGGTATACCACCGGTAGACCACCGGTCAAGTTTCGTTCCATTTGGAGGTCGTTTGGTGCTCCAACAGTTAACCCGGTAACCGCAAAGTCCTTTTGTGTCTTGCAGCAAAACCCCCCTCTAAACAGCCCAAAACCCCTCTTAAGTCACCTCTATGCTCTAGTTCGTTCGATCACGATCGTGTGGGTGAAAACCGTGCTCAATTTGGACTCTCCTAGCTCCCTCTACCTATATATACACCTCCCCCTCCGAAATTCGGGCGAAACCCTAGATCATTTCCCCCTCCGCGCCGCCGGACGCGTCTTCCTCAGCGCCGGACACGTCCGCCGCCGCCTCCTCGCCCAATCGCACGCTGCCACGTCACCCGACCCGCCGCCCGTACGCCCGCGCCGCCCGCGGCCCGCCGAGG
>NC_057796.1:96738956-96741306 GCF_018294505.1 Triticum aestivum | reverse complement strand
GGCGCCGCCGCACCTCGCCACCCTCCGGCGACCTCGTCCGCCGGCGCCACCGTCTGCAACCGCCGGTGACCGCGCCCCGTGGCGTCCCGCTCCTCCTCGCCGCGCCTCGCCGTCTTCCTCCTCTCCGCCACGCTCTCCCTCCTCTCCGGTCGCCGCCCCGCCCTCCGTCTCCGACTGCCGCGTCACCCTTCCAGCTCCGGCGAGCTCGAGCTCGAGCTTCGGCCGATCCGATCTGGGAAAAGCCACGGTTGACTTTTCTTCTCCTTCCCCGAAAATCCTCCAAGTCCTAATATTTTTACAATATATGCACCTGTTCATCGCATCATAACTCTCTGTATATAGCTCCGTTTCGTGCGTGTAATATATCGAAATGTTCGTCTCGTGATGCTATTCATTTTGTTCCATTGCACCATGTTCATTTGAGTCCAGCTTGATGCCCAAAACTCTGGTGCAAGAGTGCTAGTTGCTGTTATCTGCTGTTACTTATCAGAACTTGAGGATTTGTTATTTTTGTTGCATTTAATCTGTGCATCTTATGAGTAGGAGCTCTACATGTGTTTTGATGTATGCCATGCCATCTTTACAGAGGTGTATGCCATGTATTTTTTTGATCGATGTGGTGACTAGCACAAGCATGCCAAACTAGGCTTCGTGATGTTTCTGATTTCAGGGACTTAGTATTTTCAGTCTGTGACTGCTGTTATTTTGTTACTATGTATCCATGTGTCTACAGAAAGATCCATGCTTATTTTGAGGATGTTAAGTAAGGATGTTTTGTAGATATAGTTGTGCTCTATCTATTCATGCCCTTGTTTGAAATTATGGAGAGCCATAGCATGACTCAACCTTGCTCTACTTTAGCTATAAAATATTTCAGGCAGATTGTTTACGTGTTATTCAATTTTGCCAAGCTTGTTGTAGTTGATCCATACATGCTATGTACTTGCTCTTTCCATGGATAGCTTCATAAACATGCCATCTTGCTGTAGGTATGATTGTTTTGTCATGCATTGCTTTGTGTTGAGTGCATCAAGCTCACAAAGATGCCCTCATAATACGGTTTCTGCCATGCTCTGTTTTCTGCTAAGTCTGAAACCTGTTAACGAAACTTGCTATGTTTACATGGTTTCCATCCTATCTTCTGGTCCTTTTTAGCTTATGGTCAGTAAGGGAATTTTGTCATATGCATTTAGTAGATTACTGCCATGCCTTGTTTTACTATGTTAAGTTCCTGTAGCATGTTGATTTCGTGCTCTGAACACTGCTATCTGATGCTGTTTCAGCCATGTCCAGTAATTTCACCAAGTCTGTGAACCTGATATCTTTTGCACTTTTTCCATGCTTGTTTGAACATGTTATGTTGTGAACTAGCCATAGCTCAGTGTTCATCTTTTGTCACGCATCTCCTGTAGATTACTACCATATATTTTGTTGCTAAGTTGGAGTGCTGTAGCATAGTTACTTGATGTATTCTAAGTGCTATCATGCTGTTAATCACAGATTCGTGTCATTCTTTTTTTGCTTGCCATTTGCAAACCGTGCATCCGTTTCCGGTGATCTTTATATCGATTTCAACCGAAATCATCTCATCTTTCTAGTGGCATACTTGGTTTGCCAAGTTACTGCCTTGTTCATCATTTTTCTTCCGGAGCACGCATATGCATCGCATATCATTCATGTATTGCATCATGTTGTTTGTGCATTTCCCGTGTTTGATTGTGGTTCCGTTGCTTGTTGTTCTTGTTTTGGGTAGAGCCGGGAGACGAGTACGCTTACGAGGAACCGGTTGAGTACGCTTACGAGGATCAAACTTTCGACAACTCTGAGAACCTTGCAGGCAAGATGACCATACCCTCGAAATCACTTCTATCTTTGCTTGCTAGTTGTCCGTTCTATTGCTATGCCGTGCTACCTACCACTTGCTATACCATGCCTCCCAAATTGCCATGAAACCACCTCTAACCTTTGTCACCCTTTCTAGCAAACTGTTGTTTGGCTATGTTACCGCTTTTGCTCAGCCCCTCTTATAGCGTTGCTAGTTGCAGGTGAAGATGAAGATTGCTCCATGTTGGATTATGTTTATGTTGGGATATCACAATATCTCTTGTATTTTAATGCATCTATATACTTGGTAAAGGGTGGAAGGCTCGGCCTTATGCCTGGTGTTTTGTTCCACTCTTGCCGCCCTAGTTTCCGTCATACCGGTGTTATGTTCCTTGATTTTGTGTTCCTTACGCGGTCGGGTGATTTATGGGACCCCCTTGATAGTTCGCTTTGAATAAAACTCCTCCAGCAAGGCCCAACCTTGGTTTTACCATTTGCCTACCTAAGCCTTTTTCCCTTGGGTTCT
>NC_057796.1:96718639-96738767 GCF_018294505.1 Triticum aestivum | reverse complement strand
AGTGCTCCTTCGAGTGCTGGTCCAAACCGAGCGATGTCCGGCGCCCCCTGGGCAACCAGGGTCTATGCCAACCCGACGTCTGGCTCATCCGTTGTGCCCTGAGAACGAGATATGTGCAGCTCCTATCGGGATTTGTCGGCACATCGGGCGGCTTTGCTGGTCTTGTTTTACCATTGTCGAAATGTCTTGTAAACCGGGATTCCGAGACTGATGGGGTCTTCCTGGGAGAAGGTTTATCCTTCGTTGACCGTGAGAGCTTATAATGGGCTAAGTTGGGACACCCCTGCAGGGTATTATCTTTCGAAAGCCATGCCCGCGGTTATGAGGCAGATGGGAATTTGTTAATGTCCGGTTGTAGATAACTTGTCACTTGACTTAATTAAAATACATCAACCGTGTGTGTAGCCGTGATGGTCTCTTCTCGGCGGAGTCCGGGAAGTGAACACGGTTTGAGTTATGAATGACGTAAGTAGGAGTTCAGGATCACTTCCTGGTCATTACTAGATAACGACCGTTCCGCTGCTTCTCTCTTCTCGCTCTCATTTGCGTATGTTAGCCACCATATATGCTTAGTGCCTGCTGCGGTTCCACCTCATTACACCATCCTTTACTATAAGCTTAAATAGTCTTGATCTCGCGGGTGTGAGATTGCTGAGTCCTCGTCACTCACAGATTCTACCAAAACAGTTGCAGGTGCCGACGATGCCAGTGCAGATGACGCAACCGAGCTCAAGTGGGAGTTCGACGAGGAACGTGGTCGTTACTATGTTTCTTGTCTTGATGATCAGTAGTGGAGCCCAGTTGGGTTGATCGGGGATCTAGCATTTGGGGTTATCTTATTTTCATTTGGATTTTGACCGTAGTCGGTCTATGTGTGGATTTTGGATGATGTATGAATTATATTTATGTATTGTGTGAAGTGGCGATTGTAAGCCCACTCTCGTTATCCCATTCTTGTTCAATACATGGGATTGTGTGAAGATGACCCTTCTTGCGACAAAACCACAATGCGGTTATGCCCCTAAGTCGTGTCTCAACACGTGGGAGATATAGCCGCATCGTGGGCGTTACAATAGCTGGGACTTTGTGTATGTTCTCGAAATGCGTTTGTCGAGTGCTCATTAAGAAAGTTTCTATACAAGTTTTTGAACGAACTCCTTAAGAAAATTTCTCCCAAAGTTCCCTATGAAAGAATCCTTTGAAGCATCTGGTCATCACAAATGTTTTGACTACTTGTGGAGCCAAAATGGACTCCGTATGAGTCAGATATCCATGTTTCGGGTAACACTGCGCAAAACTGATTCCGAACGACAGTTACACACTAGTTCTTGTGTAGTTGCATTCGATTTTTTCCATTCTACTTCTCTAAACATCTCCATATGAGATCCAATTACTTGTAGGGAAAAGCAAGAGACCTCAGTTATGATGATGCACTAGGTCCATAGCAGGGACTTTGTGTATGTTCTCAAAATGCGTTTGTCGAGTGCTCATTAAGAAAGTTCCTATACAAGTTTCTGAATGGACTCCTTAAGAAAAGTTCTCCAAGAGTTCCCTATAAAAGAATCCTTCGAAGCATCTGGTCATCACAAATGTTTTGACTACTTGTGGAGCCAAAACAGACTCCGTATGAGTCAGATATCCATGTTTCAGTTAACACTACGCAAAACTGATTCCGAACAATAGTTACAGACTAGTTCTTGTGTAGTTGCATTCGATTTTTTCCATTCTACTTCACTACACATCTCCATATGAGATCCAATTACTTGTAGGGAAAAGCAAGAGACCTCAGTTAAGATGATGCACTAGGTCCATAGCTGAGGCTTTGTGTATGTTCTCAAAATGCGTTTGTCGAGTGCTCATTAAGAAAGTTTCTATACAAGTTTCTGAATGAACTCCTTAAGAAAAGTTCTCCAAAAGTTCCCTATGAAAGAATCCTTCGAAGCATCTGGTCGTCACAAACGTTTTGACTACTTGTGGAGCCAAAATGGACTCCGTATGAGTCAGATAACCATGTTTCAGTTAACACTGCGCACAACTGATTCCGAACGACAGTTACAAACTAGATCTTGTGTAGTTGCATTCGATTTTTTCCATTCTACTTCACTAAACATCTCCATATGAGATCCAATTACTTGTAGGGAAATGCAAGAGACCTCAGTTATGATGATGCACTAGGTCGATAGCTGGGACTTTGTGTATGTTCTCGAAATGCGTTTGAAGAGTGCTCATTAAGACAGTTTCTATACAAGTTTCTAAACGAACTCCTTAAGAAAAATTCTCCAGAAGTTCCCTATGAAAGAATCCTTCGAAGCATCTAGTCGTCACAAATGTTTTGACTACTTGTGGAGCCAAAACGAACTCCGTATGAGTCAGATATCCATGTTTCAGTTAACACTGCGCAAACCTGATTCCGAACGACAGTTACAGACTAGTTCTTGTGTAGTTGCATTCAATTTTTTCCATTCTACTTCACTAAACATCTCCATATGAGATCCAATTACTTGTAGGAAAATGCAAGAGACCTCAGTTATCATGATGCACTAGGTCCATAGCTGGGACTTTGTGTATGTTCTCGAAATGCGTTTGTCGAGTGCTCATTAAGAAAGTTTCTATACAAGTTTCTGAACGAACTCCTGAAGAAAAGTTCTCCAAAAGTTCCCTACGAAAGAATCCTTCAAAGCATCTGGTCATCACAAACGTTTTAACTACTTGTGGAGCCAAAACGAACTCCGTATGAGTCAGATATCCATGTTTCGGTTAACACTGCGCAAAACTGATTCCGAACGACAGTTACAGACTAGTTCTTGGGTAGTTGCATTCGACTTTTTCTATTCTACTTCACTAAACATCTCCATATGAGATCCAACTACTTGTAGGGAAATGCAAGAGACCTCAGTTATGATGATGCACTAGGTCCATAGCTGGGACTTTGTGTATGTTCTCGAAATGCGTTTGTCGAGTGCTCATTAAGAAAGTTTCCATACAAGTTTCTGAACGAACTCCTTAAGAAAAGTTCTCCAAAAGTTCCCTATGAAAGAATCCTTTGAAGCATCTGGTCGTCACAAACATTTTGACTACTTGTGGAGCCAAAACGGACTCTGTATGAGTCAGATATCCATGTTCCGGTTAACACTCCGCAAAACTGATTCCGAACGATAGTTACAAACTAGTTCTTGTGTAGTTGCATTCTATTTTTTCCATTCTACTTCACTAATTATCTCCATATGAGATCCAATTACTTCTAGGGGAATGCAAGAGACCTCAGTTATGATGATGCACTAGGTCCATAGCTGGGACTTTGTGTATGTTCTCGAAATGCGTTTGTCGAGTGCTCATTAAGAAAGTTTCTATACAAGTTTCTGAATGAAATCCTTAAACAAAGTTCTCCAAAAGTTCCCTATGAAAGAATCCTTCGAAGCATCTGGTCTTCACAAATGTTTTGACTACTTGTGGAGCCATAACGGACCCCGTATGAGTCAAATATCCATGTTTCAGTAAACATTGCGCAAAACTGATTCCGAACGACAGTTACAGAATAGTTCTTGTGTAGTTGCATTCGATTTTTTCCATTCTACTTCACTAAACATCTTCATATGAGATCCAATTACTTGTAGGGAAATGCAAGAGACCTCAGTTATGATGATGCACTAGGTCCATAGCTGGGACTTTGTGTATGTTCTCGAAATGCGTTTGTCGAGTGCTCATTAAGAAAGTTTCTATACAAGTTTCTGAACGAACTCCTTAAGAAAATTTTCTCCCAAAGTTCCCTATGAAAGAATCCTTCGAAGAATCTGGTCATCACAAACGTTTTGCCTACTTGTGGAGCCAAAACGGACTCCGTATGAGTCAGATATCCATGTTTCGGTTAACACTGCGCAAAACTGATTCCAAATGATAGTTATAGACTAGTTCTTGTGTAGTTGCATTCGATTTTTTCCATTCTACTTCACTAAACATCTCCATATGAGATCCAATTACTTGTAGGTAAATGCAAGAGACCTCAGTTATGATGATGCAGTAGGTCCATAGCTGGGACTTTGTGTATGTTCTCGAAATGGGTTTGTTGAGTGCTCTTTAAGAAAGTTTCTATACTAGTTTCTGAATGAACTTTTTAAGAAAAGTTCTCCAAAAGTTCCCTATGAAAGAATCCTTTGAAGCATCTGGTCATCACAAATGTTTTGACTACTTGTGGAGCCAAAGCGGACTCCGTATGAGTCAGATATCCATGTTTCGGTTAACACTGCGCAAGACTAATTCCGAACGACAGTTACAGACTAGTTCTTGTGTAGTTGCATTCGATTTTTTTCCATTCTACTTCACTAAACATCTCCATATGAGATCCAATTACTTGTATGGAAATGCAAGACACCTCATTTATGATGTTGCACTAGGTCCATAGGTTGGACTTTGTGTATGTTCTCGAAATGCGTTTGTCGACTGCTCATTAAGAAAGTTTCTATACAAGTTTCTGAACGAACTCTTTAAGAAAAGTTCCCTATGAAAGAATCCTTCGAAGCATCTAGTCGTCACAAACATTTTGACTACTTGTGGAGCCAAAACGGACTCCATATGAGTCAGATATCCATGTTTATGTTAACTCTGCGCAAAACTGAGTCCGAACGACAGTTACAGACTAGTTCTTGTGTAGTTGCATTCGATTTTTTCGATTCTACTTCACTAAACATCTCCATATGAGATCCAATTACTTTAAGGGAAATGCAAGAGACCTCAGTTATGATGATGCTCTAGGTCGATAGCTGGGACTTTGTGTATGTTCTCGAAATGCGTTTGTCGAGTGCTCATTAAGAAAGTTTCTATACAAGTTTCTGAACGAATTCCTTAAGAAAAGTTCTCCAATAGTTCCCTATGAAAGAATGCTTTGAAGCATCTGGCCGTCACAAACGTTTTGACTACTTGTGGGACCAAACCAGACTCCGTATGAGTCAGATATCCATGTTTCAGTAAAAACTGTGCAAAACTGATTCCAAACGACAGTTACAGACTAGTTCTTGTGTAGTTGCATTCGATTTTTTCCATTCTACTTCACTAAACATCTCCATATGAGATCCAATTACTTGTAGGGAAATGCAAGAGACCTTAGTTATGATGATGCACTAGGTCCATAGCTGGGACTTTGTGTATGTTCTCGAAATGCGTATGTCGAGTGCTCATTAAGAAAGTTTCTATACAAGTTTCTGAACGAACTCCTTAAGAACAGTTCTCCAAAAGTTCCCTATGAAAGAATCCTTCGAAGCATCTGGTCGTCAAAAACGTTTTGACTACTTGTGGAGCCAAAACAGACTCCGTATGAGTCAGATATCCATGTTTCAGTTAACAATGTGCAAAACTGATTCCGAACGACAGTTACAGACTAGTTCATGTGTATTTGCTGTCGGTGTCAAAACCGGTGGATCTCGGGTAGGGGTCCCGAACTGTGCGTCTAGAATCGATGGTTACAGGAGATAGGGGACATGATGTTTTACCCAGGTTCGGGCCCTCTGTATGGAGGTAATACCCTACTTCCTGCTTGATATATCTTGATGAATATGAGTATTACAAGAGTTGATCTACCACGAGATCGTAATAGCTAAACCCCAGAAGTCTAGCGTGTATGACTATGGTAATGAGTATATCCTTTCCGTACTACACCCTCCGGTTTATATAGACACCGGGGGGGGGGTCTAGGGTTACATAGAGTCGGTTACATAAGAAAGAATCTGCATAGTTGGTCGCCAAGCTTGCCTTCCACGCCAAGGAGAGTCCAATCCGGACACGGGTACAGACTTCGGCCTTCATGTCTTCACAGCCCACCAGTCCGGCCCATAGATAACAGGCCAGACGCCCGAGGACCCCCTAGTCCAGGACTCCCTCAGTAGCCCCTGAACCTGGCTTCAATGACGAGGAGTCCGGCGCGCAGATTCTCTTCGGCATTGCAAGGCGGGTTCCCTTCTATCCGAACTCCAAAATAGTCTTCGGACGCGATGATAGTATCCGGACCTGTTTTCACAACTGCAGAGGATATAATATATCACGAGTCCCACCCGCTGACAACTTTTTGGTAATATGACATCACGCCTGCTCGGCCATTATTTTTGGACCGTTAGCTAGCCCGTCGCCCCACGTCTCAAGACGTGGTTTTATCGGCATGTCTTGTCCAAGCGGAGATCGTGTCTCCCCTTTTTAAGGGATCCTTATCAACTCGGACGTGGGTAACCCAACCGTCGCTTGGGTACAACTTCTTGGGAATATGCAGGTTTTGAGGCCCAGGAGGAGACGTTCGATATTCGCGGCCTTTATATAGGGGTACAGACCCGTCTTTTTCTTTCACGCTTGCTTCTCCCTCAACACTTGCTACCCCGAGTTCCAACACCCGGGTCTCAATCGCCACAAGCTCCAATCATGTCCGGATCCAGCCGTCATGGCCGGTGGGTGGCTTCTTCTGTCACGGAGGGAGACATTGCAAAGCTTTGGGCGGCAAGGTATCTGACCGCAGAAATCCTTCATCGGCTTCCTGCCGAGGGGTAGGTTATTCCCACCCCCAGATCCGGCGAGAGGGTCGTGTTCGTGTCCCACTTCCTCCGCGGGTTAGGGTTTGCACTTAATCCCTTTGTCCGAGGGCTCATGTTCTATTATGGGCTAGATTTTCATGATCTGGCCCCGGACTCTATTCTTCTTATCTCGGCGTTCATCGTCACATGCGAAGCCTTCCTCCGAACTCCTCCGCACTTCGGCTTATGGCTCAAGACCTTCGATGTGAAGCCGCAAGTGATAGAGGGGGAGCAGGCAGAGTGCGGCGATGCCATGGTGAGGAAGCTTGCTAGCGCCGTTTGGCTGAAAGGATCTTTTGCCAAATCTTCCGATTTATGGCAGCAGGGGTGGTTCTATATCACCGAGCCCCGTGGCTCCAAGTGGGCAGTTTGCCCGCGTTTCGATCCAGCCCACCAATTCAGCTTGCATCGTGGATTAACAAGGGATTGGACTGGGGATCAACGGACGAGGTGCGGACTTTGCAAAGTCGCATCCGAAGCCTCATTGAGAGGGACATCAATATCGTCAACGCTGTTCAAGTAATGCTAGTCCGCCGGACCCTGCCGTGCCAGCGATGGCCTCTCCGCATGTGGGAGTTCAATCCAGATGGGCCGCGAACTCTTCAGCACTTCTTCGGCACTATGCACGAAGGAATGTGGAGATTATTTTTCGGGAAACGAAAACAATGGCCGGACACCACCGAAGATACCGGCCTAGACTGCAACCATCCGGACATCCCGGTAAGTACCTGTTCGAAGAACGCTTCATAATCAGATACCCAGTGGTAAGATACTAACCGAATCATCCTTTTTCAGGGCTGGATAAAGAAAGTGGAACGGATTAGGTGTCCGGCTCCCCTTCCCGAAGACTCAGCTAGTCCTATGTTAACAAGGATGCTGGCCTCAGCACCATACCAGGCGCCGGCAAGGGAGGGTAAAGAGGAGAGTGAGAAGACCCGAGATGACCTTTGTTCTGGAGGTAAGTCGGATACTGAGTCCAGAGAAATCAACCTTTCCTCGCCTGAAGACAGAGACGAAAGAGGACCCAACATCCCTTCTCCGGGTAGGAGGAAAAGGGCCGCCTCCGAAGGTTGGGAGGGGCGGTCTCCCAAGAGGGGCAAGATGCCACCGTCGAGAGGCTTGGGTTTGGAAAGCGACGCCGTTGAACAGCTCCATCATGGGGACAAGCCCTCGACCAAACCATAAGTGAATCCAGGGTACTTTGATAGCGTCCCACTCCTTTGCAGTTACCGAAGATATACGTAATGCGTCCGTGCATTTTTATAGGTCAGCACAGAGTTTTTCAGGGCAATCATCTTCTTCGGGAGGTCTCCTCCCAGAGATGATGGAAAGCGAGGCACCTCCCTCGACCTCATCGCCCAACAAGGCGGACGACTCCGAAGTGTCATCGCGGAGGTTTTTTCTTGCTCAACAAGCTATGCAGGGGATGAAAGAGGCAGTACCCGAAGGTGGATCTCCGATCGTCCGGGATTCTGGGGCCAATAATAAAGGCCCGGACTGTCTGGCTTACAGCCAACGATGCTTCCGGAGACGGGTGAGCAAATTCCTTCAAAGGATGACTGTGCTCCTAAAGCGGCTTCCGGAGACCCAGCGGCTCCGGACATATTACGGGACATGTTGCGAAATGCATCTGTCTCTGGGCAACAGCGTACCTTGATGGGTACAGTGGTTGAGAAGATTTTGTCCGCGAAGAGCGGATTAAATGAAGCCTTCATGAGCCTGCTGAAGGGCTTCGAGGTTTGTGATATAATGTTTTCCGCTATGTTTTATTTGCAAAGATGCTCTTGTGTATAGGTAGTAGCCCTTGAGACTCGGGTTGACTTCCACTGGGAAGCAAACGGAGGATCGAAAAGGATCATTTGAGGACTAACCTGATGAACTTGAACACAGGCTGCTTCCCCCTTGGCCACTTCCCGGACTATGGAAATTGCCGAGCTGCAGCGAAAGCTTGATGTGGCAGGGATGATCTTGCGTTAATCAATATGTGTCTTGACGAGTCGCAAGGTATGTATTCGGGGCAATCCCCATACATTTTTGTGGTATAAGCATGATGCTGAAATTTAGATGCTGGAATATGCATGGCTGCAGATGGTGCTGCCGCCATTGAAGTTCTTCGACGGAGCTGGCCCGGGCCAAGGAGCAGGCCCGGTGTAGCAATGCTGCTGCCGAAAAGGCATCGGCTGAGTTAAAAGCCGAACAAGCTGCACGGCGCCAAGACGAGGAGAAAATATCCACGATGGCGCTCGAACTGCAAAATGCTACTGGCCGCTGTGAATTTCTGGAGAAGGAGAATAAAGCCTTAACGGCTGAACTGGACAAGGCCTTACAAGAGGCGAAAGAAGCGCGGTCGGAATCCAGAGCATCTCGTGAGGAGATCCGGCAAGCTAGGGAGATTGCGGCTGGTAAGCCCTTTCTGCTGCAAACGAAGTTCGGTGATCCGAACTATGCTCAGCTTAACCAAGTGTGGAGTTCTCCGGACGAGTTTTTAGACTTGCCGAAGAGTTATTCTGATGCAGCACAGTATTACCAAGCGTGAGATGGGTATGCAACGGAGAAGCTTTTCTGGTCACAGTTTGGCGCATCGAAGCGCCCTCTGTTGCTGAATGAACAGATGTCCCAATGGGCCGAGCTTCATAGGATATCCGGAGCTGCCATGAAGAACGTCATAATCCGGTTGTGGCAAACCGAGCCTGTTCCGAATAGCTACTTCGGTTTGGTGCAAAGGCTTGTTGACACAGTGCCGCGTATCGACGCTGTGAAGCGGTCAACGTGCATTAAGGGTGCACAGATGGCTTTTGCCCGAGTCAAGACATTCTGGGGTAATATGAAGGCCATCGATGTTGCAGCGAAGAGTCCACCAAAGGGCAAGGACCGTCCTAAACCTGAGCATTATTTTGAAGACGTCCTGGAGGCCGCCCGCTTGATAGAGGGTCAGTGCTCGAAAGACATAATGTTCGAGTGAGGTGTATGAGAATTGTAAAAGACAATTTTATAGTTAATCTATTTTAATGTTTTGCTCGAAAGCTTGTATTCCTCCTGTGCGGCCATTTGTAATATAATCTGAAAGTTTTCCAGTCGTCGGCTTCAGCCCCCTCATAGGAAGTACGGGGGTGTTCGGCATTTAATCACTCTTTATCCAACGTCTTGGTCCATGAAGGAGGTGATAATGCGGCAAACCAGGCAATCGGACTGTAGGGCGTTAACACTTTCACTTAGCCATAGGAGTTTTATGGTGGGGCTACGAAATAGCCCCTTGTATGTATGCGGCATATTATAACATGGCGCCTTACATATTTGATCTGAAAAAGATCCCTCGTGTGACACGGGGAATCGCTAAAGATTCCAAGAAGTCGTCAAGTGGTTGACTAGCTCTCGCCGCATCATGACAGTCAGTTTTCGGCTTTCTCTACTGAGGTACTTGACCAGATGAACCGGAAGCACAATCGCAGTAGTTCTCCCTTTACTACCCTAGCCGATGGAGCGGAACGTAGGGTAGCAAGCACAGGAGCCGGGCAACCCAACTATTGACCCAAGACAATGATTCAGAGCTGATGCATATAAGGCCAAACATGCGACACCGAAGTAGGCTATAAAGCTGTTCGGACTTTTGTTGGCAACTCATTTGTTCCCGTACCGAGCCCCTGGCGGATTATGCCAAGGTATATATGTGAAGTGACCATGGGAGCCGTATTCATTGGCGAAACAACACGGATGATTAATTCGGATACTGTTTTACTGGGACCTGAGTGATATGCTGATGATTACTTTATATAAATATAAAGACCATAACCCCGGCTATTTGACATGCTCGGGGTTGAAGGCGGAGAAAGAGGCATAGTACAGGCTCGAGATAAAGAGTGTGGTCTACAAAAGGTTATTTTGGACCTCCTGTCACACGTCTGCGCCGCCTGTCCTCGGCGAGGGGAATCCTTGATGGAAGTAACCCCCTAGGTGAGTGCACGGATCCGAACTCCGATAGAGCCAATTTTAGATGTTTTTCCTGTTCATCACCTGTTTTTAAGAGATAGTGAAGGAAGAAATAAAAAGGAAGTGGATAAAAAATGTTACGGGGATGCTTGCAGGCTTGTCCGTAGTGTGCTCCCGCCAATGCCCATGGTATCTTGAGTGCGTAGTGATGAATGCGCGACACAAATTTTGCAGGTGTACGAGGTGGGCAGCGGAAGCCGGACTGCTATTTTCGCTCTAGGAGTAGTTGATCCTCGGGTGGAAATTGCTTCTGACCCCCGGTATTTCATTGGTGAGCCTCTCTGTCGTCCCTGTCGCCTGGCGGCCTCCTCCCCTTGTGTTCGGCGTTGAGCTTGCCGGCCTGCTTAAAGACCCAGCAGTTTCTATTAGTACGATTAGCTGGTTTATCGGGGTGGCCGTGAATCTGGCAGGGTCGGTCCAATATCCTGTCTGGGTTGGATGGTTCATCTCGGTTTGCCTTAAATGGCTTCTTCCGTTGACCGGGCTTGGGAGTGCTGAATCTGGCGTTGACCGTCGTGTCGCATGATTTTTCATTATCATTGCGACTGTTGTATTTGCTTCGTCGTGGCTTGCCGTTGCCATCTCGGATTTAGGAAGTGCCCGGGTCGCTGGCGCTATTGCTTCTACGAGCGAGCCAGCTATCTTCTTCCGTGCAAAAGCGGGTCATCAGAGCGGTGAGGGCTGTCATGGATTTAGGTCCTTCTTGACCGAGGTGGCGTGCAAGCCATTCGTCCCGGACACTGTGTCTGAAAGCCGCAAGGGCTTCCGCGTCCGGACAGTCGATGATTTGGTTCTTTTTGACTAAGAACCGAGTCCAGAGCTTCCTGGATGACTCTCCGGGCTGCTGGATAATGTGACTTAGGTCATCGGCATTCGGTGGCCGGACATATGTTCCTCGAAAGTTGTCGAGGAAGGCCTCTTCCAAGTCCTCCCAGCTGCCTATGGAATTTTCAGGCAGGCTGTTTAACCAGTGCCGAGCTGGCCCTTTTAGCTTTAGTGGGAGATATTTAATGGCGTGGAGGTCGTCTCCACGGGCCATATGGATGTGGAGAATAAAATCCTCGATCCATACAGAGGGATCGGTTGTTCCGTCGTATGATTCAATATTGACGGGCTTGAATCCCTCGGGGAATTCATGGTCCATTACTTCATCTGTGAAGTAGAGAGGGTGTGCGGCGCCTCTATGTTGGGCCACACTGCGAGTAACTCCGAAGGAGTCCATTTGCTGTTTTCGGCTCCAGCGTGTCTGGGTTTGTCACGTCCGGATAGGTAGCCATTGTCGCGTGTCTGGCAGTGCCCTCGCGGTCCGTATATCGATTTTGCGTGTCCTGCTCTACTGTCCAAGTCCCGCTGAAGGTCGTCTGGACAACCGTGAGCTGCGTTATTCTTGCCTTTACGGTGGGGTGGGGCGGTCTGGTGTTCGGCTTGAGTTGCCTCTTTGTGCGGACCGGGTTGTCGACGACCTGCCGATTTGTGTGATGATGGTACGGGCTCCAACGCCTCGTCATCGAATTGAGGTAGCAGTCTATGGTTTGGGTAGCTTTTGGCTGGGCCACTAAGGCCGTATTCTTCGGCGGCCAGGACTTCGGTCCATCTATCGTTGAGTAGTTCTTGGTCAGCTTGAAGCTGCTGCTGCTTCTTTTTCAGGCTCCTTGCAGTAGCTAGCTTGAAGCGCTCCTGCTCGAGGGGTTCTTCGGGTACGACGAAGTCTTTGGCGCCAAGGCTTACCTCATCTTCGGAGAGCGGAAGGTAATTGTCGTCCTCCGAATTGTCGCTGGGCAGGGCCTGTTCATCAGGGCTGGCTTGCCCGTTTTCTTGTTCCTCCTGTTCGGATCTTGCTCCAACAGGGTCTTTATTCTTCGGTGTCGTCCGGAGTACTATTTTCTCCGGTGCTAGCGTTGCTGCGATGTGGCTTAGAGCGGTGTTTAGGGCGCCGGTACTTAGACTGTGTCTCAGGAGGTTTATTCTCAACTGGATCTTCTTTGTCATCATCGCTAGTTTTTTTAGGTGTATCAACCATGTACACGTCGTACGAAGAGGTGGCCGTCCCGCGTTCCGTGAATGGCGGGTCTTGGCCATGCTCCTTGTCGGCATCGTTGTCTATACCGTCGATGTCTTTGGAGTCATAATCAAGCATGTCGGTTGAGTCCTCGACAGTGGCTATGAAGTGGGTGGCGGGTGGGAAGGGAATTTCTCCATTATCAGCCTCTAGCTCGAACCGGACATAGTTCGGCTGTGAGTCCCCCGCCAAGGACAGGTTTCTTAATGAATTTAGAACGTCGCCCAAGGACGAGTGTTGGAAGATATCTGCGGCGCTGAACTCGAAGATCGATAACCAATCCAGCTCTGCGCCTGCAGGCGTGCGTGGTTTGGAACTTATAACTGGAGGCGAGTCTGGTATTCCATTGTCGCGGACATTGCAAGGTGCTGAGTCCGTGTGCGGCTCCAACGCCGCGGATCTGTGGTTCCGGATGGCGCAATCTGCTCCGGATCTAAGGCCGTAGCAGTTATAGGAACCATCTCCTGAATATGGTCCGATGACAGATTTAGGTCGTGTTCATCGGAGCGAGGGGGAACGATCGCCGCGGTCTCAAATCCATTGAAGATCAAGTCTCCCCGGATATCCGCAACAAAGTTCAAGCTTCCAAATCTGACCTGGTGGCCAGGGGCGTAGCTATCGACCTGCTCCAGGTAGCCAAGCGAGTTGGCCCGCAGTACAAAGCCGCCGAATACGAAAATCTGTCCGGGAAGGAAGGTTTCTCCTGGGACAACATCACTATAGACGATCGAAGGGGCCATCGAACCTTTCGTCGATGGCACAGTGGAACTCTCAATGAAAGCACCAATGTCGGTGTCAAAACCGGCGGATCTCGGGTAGGGGGTCCCGAACTGTGCGTCTAGGATCGATGGTTACAGGAGACAGGGGACACGATGTTTTACCCAGGTTTGGGCCGTCTCTATGGAGGTAATACCCTACTTCCTGCTTGATTGATCTTGATGAATATGAGTATTACAAGAGTTGATCTACCACGAGAGCGTAAAGGCTCAACCCGAGAAGTCTAGCCTGTATCACTATGGTAATGAGTATATCCTTTCCGGATTACACCCTCCGGTTTATATAGACACCGGGGGGATGTAGGGTTACATAGAGTCGGTTACATAAGAAAGAATCTTCATAGTTGGTCGCCAAGGAGAGTCCAGTCCGGACACGGGTACAGTCTTCGGCCTTCATGTCTTCACAGCCCACCAGTCCGGCCCATAGATAACAGGCCGGACGCCCGAGGACCCCTTAGTCCAGGACTCCCTCAGTTGCATTCGATTTTTTTTCATTATACTTCACTAAACATCTCCATATGAGATCCAATTACTTGTAGGGAAATGCAAGAGACCTCAGTTATGATGATGCACCAGGTCCATAGCTGGGACTTTGTGTATATTCTCGAAATGCGTTTGTCGAGTGCTCATTAAGAAAGTTTCTATACAAGTTTCTGAATGAACTACTTAAGAAAAGTTCTCCAAAAGTTCCCTATGAAAGAATCCTTTGAAGCATCTGGCCGTCACAAATGTTTTGACTACTTGTGGAGCCAAAATGGACTCCGTAACAGTCAGATGTCCATGTTTCAGTTAACACTGCGCAAAACTGATTCCGAACAACAGTTACACACTAGTTCTTGTGTAGTTACATTCAATTTTTTCCATTCTACTTCACTAAACATCTCGATATGAGATCCAATTACTTGTAGGGAAATGCAAGAGACCTCAGTTATGATGATGCACTAGGTACATAGCTAGGACTTTGTGTATGTTCTCGAAATGCTTTTGTCGAGTGCTCATTAAGAAAGTTTCTATACAAGTTTCTGAATAAACTCCTTAAGAAAAGTTCACCAAAAGTTCCCTATGAAAGAATCCTTTGAAGCATCTAGTCGTCACAAACGTTTTGACATCTTGTGGAGCCAAAACGGACTCCGTATGAGTCAGATATCCATGTTTCAGTTAACACTGCGCAAAACTGATTCCGAACGACAGTTACAGACTAGTTCTTGTGTAGTTGCATTCGATTTTTTTTATTCTACTTCATGAAACATCTCCATATGAGATCCAATTACTTGTAGGGGAATGCAAGAGACCTCAGTTATGATGATGCACTAGGTCCATAGCTAGGGCTTTGTGTATGTTCTCGAAATGCGTTTGTCGAGTGCTCATTAAGAAAGTTTCTATACAAGTTTCTGAATGAACTCCTTAAGAAAAGTTCTCCAAAAGTTCCCTATGAAAGAATCCTTCGAAGCATCTGGTCGTCACAAACGTTTTGACTACTTGTGGAGCCAAAACGAACTCTGTATGAGTCAGATATCCATGTTTCAGTTAACACTGCGCAAAACTGATTCCGAATAACAGTTACAGACTAGTTCTTGTGTAGTTGCATTCGATTTTTTAAATTCTACTACACTAAACATCTCCATATGAGATCCAATTACTTGTAGGGAAATACAAGAGACCTCAGTTATGATGATGCACTAGGTCCATAGCTGGGACTTTGTGTATGTTCTCGAAATGCGTTTGGCGAGTGCTCATTAAGAAAGTTTCTATACAAGTTTCTGAACGAACTCCTTAAGAAAAGTTCTTCAAAAGTTCCCTATGAAAGAATCCTTCGAAGCATCTGGTCGTCACAAACTTTTCGACTACTTCGGAGCCAAAACGGACTCCGTATGAGTCAGATATCCATGTTTCAGTTAACACTGCGCAAAACTGATTCCGAACGACAGTTACAGACTAGTTCTTGTGTAGTTGCATTCGATTTTTTCCATTCTGCTTCACTAAACATCTCCATATGAGATCCAATTACTTGTGGGGAAATGCAAGAAACCTCAGTTATGATGATGCACTAGGTCCATAGTTGGGACTTTGTGTATGTTCTCGAAATGCATTTGTCGAGTGCTCATTAAGAAAGTTTCTATACAAGTTTCTGAACGAACTCCTTAATAAAAGTTCTCCAAAAGTTCCCTATGAAAGAATCCTTCGAAGAATCTGGTCGTCACAAATGTTTTGACTACTTGTGGAGCCAAAACGGACTCCGTATGAGTCAGATATCCATGTTTCAGTTAACACTAGGCAGAACTGATTCCGAACGACAGTTACAGACTAGTTCTTGTGTAGTTGCATTCGATTTTTTCCATTCTACTTCACTCAACATCTCCATATGAGATCCAATTACATGTAGGGAAATGAAAGAGACCTCAGTTATGATGATGCACTAGGTCCATAGTTGGGACTTTGTGTATGTTCTCGAAATGCGTTTGTCCAGTGCTCATTAAGAAAGTTTCTATACAAGTTTCTGAATGAACTCCTTAAGAAAAGTTCTCCAAAAGTTCCCTATAAAAGAATCCTTTAAGGCATCTGGTCGTAATAATTGTTTTGACTACTTGTGGAGCCAAAACGGACTTCGTATGAATCAGATATCCATGTTTCAGTTAACACTGGGCAAAACTGATTCCGAACGACAATTACAAACTAGTTCTTGTGTAGTTGCATTCGATTTTCTCCATTCTACTTCACTAAACATCTCGATATGAGATCCAATTACCTGTAGGGAAATGCAAGAGACCTCAGTTATGATGATGCACTAGGTCCATAGCTGGGACTTTGTCTATGTTCTCGAAATGCGTTTGTCGAGTGCTCATTAAGAAAGTTTCCATACAAGTTTCTGAACAAACTCCTTAAGAAAACTTCTCTAAAAGTTCCCTATGAAAGAATCCTTCGAAGAATCTGGTCGTCGCAAACGTGGTGACTACTTGTGGAGCCAAAACGGACTCCGTCTGAGTCAGATATCCATGTTTCAGTTAACACTGCGCAAAACTGATTCCGAACGACAGTTACAGACTAGTTCTTGTTTAGTTGCATTCGATTTTTTCCATTCTACTTCACTAAACATCTCCATATGAGATCCAATTACTTGTAGGGAAATGCAAGAGACCTCAGTTATGATGATGCACTAGGTCCATAGCTGGGACTTTGTGTATGTTCTTGAAATGTGTTTGTCGAGTGCTCATTAAGAAAGTTTCTATACAAGTTTCTGAACGAACTCCTTAAGAAAAGTTCTCCAAAAGTTCCCTATGAAAGAATCCTTCGAAGCATCTGGTTGTCACGAACGTTTTGACTACTTGTGGAGCCAAAACAAACTCTATATGAGTCAGATATCCATGTTTCAGTTAACACTGCGCATAACTGATTCCGAACGACAGTTACAAACTAGTTCTTGTGTAGTTGCAGTTGATTTTTTTCATTCTACTACACTAAACATCTCCATATGAGATCCAATTGCTTGTAGGGAAATGCAAGAGACCTCAGTTATGATGATGCACTAGGTCCATAGCTGGGACTTTGTGTATGTTCTCGAAATCTGTTTGTCGAGTGCTCATTAAGGAAGTTTCTATACAAGTTTCTGAACGAACTCCTTAAGAAAACTTCTCCAAAAGTTCCCAATGAAAGAGTCCTTCGAAGAATCTGGTCGTCACAAACGTGTTGACTACTTGTGGAGCCAAAACGGACTCCGTATGAGTCAGATATCCATGTTCCAGTTAACACTGCGCAAAACTGATTCCGAACGACAGTTACACACTAGTTCTTGTGTAGTTGCATTTGATTTTTTCATTCTACTACACTAAACATCTCCATATGAGATCCAATTACTTGTAGGGAAATGCAAGAGACCTCAGTTATGATGATGCACTAGGTCCATAGCTGGGACTTTGTGTATGTTCTCGAAATGCGTTTGTCGAGTGCTCATTAAGAAAGTTTCTATACAAGTTTCTAAATGAACTACTTAAGAAAAGTTCTCCAAAAGTTCCCTATGAAAGAATCCTTTGAAGCATCTGGCCATCACAAACGTTTTGACTACTTGTGGAGCCAAAATGGACTCCGTAAGAGTCAGATGTCCATGTTTCAGTTAACACTGCGCAAAACTGATTCCGAACAACAGTTACAGACTAGTTCTTGTGTAGTTGCATTTGATTTTTTTCGATTCTACTTCACTAAACATCTCCATATGAGATTCAATTACTTGTGGGGAAATGCAAGAAACCTCAGTTATGATGATGCACTAGGTCCGTAGTTGGGACTTTGTGTATGTTCTCGAAAGGCATTTGTCGAGTGCTCATTAAGAAAGATTCTATAAAAGTTTCTGAACGAATTCCTTAATAAAAGTTCTCCAAAAGTTCCCTATGAAAGAATCCTTCGAAGCATCTGGTCTTCACAAATTTTTTGACTACTTGTGGAGCCAAAACGGACTACGTATGATTCAGATATCCATGTTTCAGTTAACACTAGGCAAAACTGATTCCGAACGACAGTTACAGACTAGTTCTTGTGTAGTTGCATTCGATTTTTTCCATTCTACTTCACTAAACATCTCCATATGAGATCCAATTACTTGTAGGGAAATGCAAGAGACCTCAGTTATAATGATGCACTAGGTCCATAGTTGGGACTTTGTGTATGTTCTCGAAATGCGTTTGTCGAGTGCTCATTAAGAAAGTTTCTATACAAGTTTCTGAATGAACTCCTTAAGAAAAGTTCTCCAAAAGTTCCCTATGAAAGAATCCTTTGAAGCATCTAGTCGTCACAAACGTTTTGACTACTTGTGGAGCCAAAACGGACTCCGTATGAGTCAGATATCCATGTTTCAGTTAACACTGCGAAAAACTGATTCCAAACGACAGTTACAGACTAGTTCTTGTGTAGTTGCATTCGATTTTTTTTTATTCTACTTCACTAAACATCTCCATATGAGATCCAATTACTTGTAGGGGAATGCAAGAGACCTCAGTTATGATGATGCACTAGGTCCATAGCTAGGACTTTGTGTATGTTCTCGAAATGCGTTTCTTGAGTGCTCATTAAGAAAGTTTCTATACAAGTTTCTGAACGAACTCCTTAAGAAAAGTTCTCCAAAAGTTCCCTATGAAAGAATCCTTCGAAGCATCTGGTCGTCACAAACGTTTTGACTACTTGTGGAACCAAAACGAACTCTATATGAGTCAGATATCCATGTTTCAGTTAACACTGCGCAAAACTGATTCCGAACGACAGTTACAGACTAGTTCTTGTGTAGTTGCATTTGATTTTTTTCGATTCTACTTCACTAAACATCTCCATATGAGATTCAATTACTTGTGGGGAAATGCAAGAAACCTCAGTTATGATGATGCACTAGGTCCGTAGTTGGGACTTTGTGTATGTTCTCGAAAGGCATTTGTCGAGTGCTCATTAAGAAAGATTCTATAAAAGTTTCTGAACGAATTCCTTAATAAAAGTTCTCCAAAAGTTCCCTATGAAAGAATCCTTCGAAGCATCTGGTCTTCACAAATTTTTTGACTACTTGTGGAGCCAAAACGGACTCCGTATGATTCAGATATCCATGTTTCAGTTAACACTAGGCAAAACTGATTCCGAACGACAGTTACAGACTAGTTCTTGTGTAGGTGCATTCGATTTTTTCCATTCTACTTCACTAAACATCTCCATATGAGATCCAATTACTTGTAGGGAAATGCAAGAGACCTCAGTTATAATGATGCACTAGGTCCATAGTTGGGACTTTGTGTATGTTCTCGAAATGCGTTTGTCGAGTGCTCATTAAGAAAGTTTCTATTCAAGTTTCTAAATGAACTACTTAAGAAAAGTTCTCCAAAAGTTCCCTATGAAAGAATCCTTTGAAGCATCTGGCCATCACAAACGTTTTGACTACTTGTGGAGCCAAAATGGACTCCGTAAGAGTCAGATGTCCATGTTTCAGTTAACACTGCGCAAAACTGATTCCGAACAACAGTTACAGACTAGTTCTTCTGTAGTTGCATTTGATTTTTTTCGATTCTACTTCACTAAACATCTCCATATGAGATTCAATTACTTGTGGGGAAATGCAAGAAACCTCAGTTATGATGATGCACTAGGTCCGTAGTTGGGACTTTGTGTATGTTCTCAAAAGGCATTTGTCGAGTGCTCATTAAGAAAGATTCTATAAAAGTTTCTGAACGAATTCCTTAATAAAAGTTCTCCAAAAGTTCCCTATGAAAGAATCCTTCGAAGCATCTGGTCTTCACAAATTTTTTGACTACTTGTGGAGCCAAAACGGACTCCGTATGATTCAGATATCCATGTTTCAGTTAACACTAGGCAAAACTAATTCAGAACGACAGTTACAGACTAGTTCTTGTGTTGTTGCATTCGATTTTTTCCATTCTACTTCACTAAACATCTCCATATGAGATCCAATTACTTGTAGGGAAATGCAAGAGACCTCAGTTATAATGATGCACTAGGTCCATAGTTGGGACTTTGTGTATGTTCTCGAAATGCGTTTGTCGAGTGCTCATTAAGAAAGTTTCTATACAAGTTTCTGAATGAACTCCTTAAGAAAAGTTCTCCAAAAGTTCCCTATGAAAGAATCCTTTGAAGCATCTAGTCGTCACAAACGTTTTGACTACTTGTGGAGCCAAAACGGACTCCGTATGAGTCAGATATCCATGTTTCAGTTAACACTGCGAAAAACTGATTCCAAACGACAGTTACAGACTAGTTCTTGTGTAGTTGCATTC
>NC_057796.1:96714349-96717134 GCF_018294505.1 Triticum aestivum | reverse complement strand
CAAGTTTCTAAATGAACTACTTAAGAAAAGTTCTCCAAAAGTTCCCTATGAAAGAATCCTTTGAAGCATCTGGCCATCACAAACGTTTTGACTACTTGTGGAGCCAAAATGGACTCCGTAAGAGTCAGATGTCCATGTTTCAGTTAACACTGCGCAAAACTGATTCCGAACAACAGTTACAGACTAGTTCTTGTGTAGTTGCATTTGATTTTTTTCGATTCTACTTCACTAAACATCTCCATATGAGATTCAATTACTTGTGGGGAAATGCAAGAAACCTCAGTTATGATGATGCACTAGGTCCGTAGTTGGGACTTTGTGTATGTTCTCGAAAGGCATTTGTCGAGTGCTCATTAAGATAGATTCTATAAAAGTTTCTGCACGAATTCCTTAATAAAAGTTCTCCAAAAGTTCCCTATGAAAGAATCCTTCAAAGCATCTGGTCTTCACAAATTTTTTGACTACTTGTGGAGCCAAAACGGACTCCGTATGATTCAGATATCCATGTTTCAGTTAACACTAGGCAAAACTAATTCAGAACGACAGTTACAGACTAGTTCTTGTGTTGTTGCATTCGATTTTTTCCATTCTACTTCACTAAACATCTCCATATGAGATCCAATTACTTGTAGGGAAATGCAAGAGACCTCAGTTATAATGATGCACTAGGTCCATAGTTGGGACTTTGTGTATGTTCTCGAAATGCGTTTGTCGAGTGCTCATTAAGAAAGTTTCTATACAAGTTTCTGAATGAACTCCTTAAGAAAAGTTCTCCAAAAGTTCCCTATGAAAGAATCCTTTGAAGCATCTAGTCGTCACAAACGTTTTGACTACTTGTGGAGCCAAAACGGACTCCGTATGAGTCAGATATCCATGTTTCAGTTAACACTGCGAAAAACTGATTCCAAACGACAGTTACAGACTAGTTCTTGTGTAGTTGCATTCGATTTTTTTTGATTCTACTTCACTAAACATCTCCATATGAGATCCAATTACTTGTAGGGGAATGCAAGAGACCTCAGTTATGATGATGCACTAGGTCCATAGCTAGGACTTTGTGTATGTTCTCGAAATGCGTTTCTTGAGTGCTCATTAAGAAAGTTTCTATACAAGTTTCTGAACGAACTCCTTAAGAAAAGTTCTCCAAAAGTTCCCTATGAAAGAATCCTTCGAAGCATCTGGTCGTCACAAACGTTTTGACTACTTGTGGAACCAAAACGAACTCTATATGAGTCAGATATCCATGTTTCAGTTAACACTGCGCAAAACTGATTCCGAACGACAGTTACAGACTAGTTCTTGTGTAGTTGCATTTGATTTTTTCGATTCTACTTCACTAAACATCTCCATATGAGATTCAATTACTTGTGGGGAAATGCAAGAAACCTCAGTTATGATGATGCACTAGGTCCGTAGTTGGGACTTTGTGTATGTTCTCGAAAGGCATTTGTCGAGTGCTCATTAAGAAAGATTCTATAAAAGTTTCTGAACGAATTCCTTAATAAAAGTTCTCCAAAAGTTCCCTATGAAAGAATCCTTCGAAGCATCTGGTCTTCACAAATTTTTTGACTACTTGTGGAGCCAAAACGGACTCCGTATGATTCAGATATCCATGTTTCAGTTAACACTAGGCAAAACTGATTCCGAACGACAGTTACAGACTAGTTCTTGTGTAGTTGCATTCGATTTTTTCCATTCTACTTCACTAAACATCTCCATATGAGATCCAATTACTTGTAGGGAAATGCAAGAGACCTCAGTTATAATGATGCACTAGGTCCATAGTTGGGACTTTGTGTATGTTCTCGAAATGCGTTTGTCGAGTGCTCATTAAGAAAGTTTCTATACAAGTTTCTGAATGAACTCCTTAAGAAAAGTTCTCCAAAAGTTCCCTATGAAAGAATCCTTTGAAGCATCTAGTCGTCACAAACGTTTTGACTACTTGTGGAGCCAAAATGGACTCCGTATGAGTCAGATATCCATGTTTCAGTTAACACTGCGAAAAACTGATTCCAAACGACAGTTACAGACTAGTTCTTGTGTAGTTGCATTCGATTTTTTTTGATTCTACTTCACTAAACATCTCCATATGAGATCCAATTACTTGTAGGGGAATGCAAGAGACCTCAGTTATGATGATGCACTAGGTCCATAGCTAGGACTTTGTGTATGTTCTCGAAATGCGTTTCTTGAGTGCTCATTAAGAAAGTTTCTATAAAAGTTTCTGAACGAACTCCTTAAGAAAAGTTCTCCAAAAGTTCCCTATGAAAGAATCCTTCGAAGCATCTGGTCGTCACAAACGTTTTGACTACTTGTGGAACAAAAACGAACTCTATATGAGTCAGATATCCATGTTTCAGTTAACACTGCGCAAAACTGATTCCGAACGACAGTTACAGACTAGTTCTTGTGTAGTTGCATTTGATTTTTTTCGATTCTACTTCACTAAACATCTCCATATGAGATTCAATTACTTGTGGGGAAATGCAAGAAACCTCAGTTATGATGATGCACTAGGTCCGTAGTTGGGACTTTGTGTATGTTCTCGAAAGGCATTTGTCGAGTGCTCATTAAGAAAGATTCTATAAAAGTTTCTGAACGAATTCCTTAATAAAAGTTCTCCAAAAGTTCCCTATGAAAGAATCCTTCGAAGCATCTGGTCTTCACAAATTTTTTGACTACTTGTGGAGCCAAAACGGACTCCGTATGATTCAGATATCCATGTTTCAGTTAACACTAGGCAAAACTGATTCCGAACGACAGTTACAGACTAGTTCTTGTGTAG
>NC_057796.1:96713710-96714040 GCF_018294505.1 Triticum aestivum | reverse complement strand
CAAGTTTCTAAATGAACTACTTAAGAAAAGTTCTCCAAAAGTTCCCTATGAAAGAATCCTTTGAAGCATCTGGCCATCACAAACGTTTTGACTACTTGTGGAGCCAAAATGGACTCCGTAAGAGTCAGATGTCCATGTTTCAGTTAACACTGCGCAAAACTGATTCCGAACAACAGTTACAGACTAGTTCTTGTGTAGTTGCATTTGATTTTTTTCGATTCTACTTCACTAAACATCTCCATATGAGATTCAATTACTTGTGGGGAAATGCAAGAAACCTCAGTTATGATGATGCACTAGGTCCGTAGTTGGGACTTTGTGTATGTTCTC
>NC_057796.1:95987404-96110321 GCF_018294505.1 Triticum aestivum | reverse complement strand
CGTGGCCTCCTGAAAGCTTCTCTTACGTAGGGTCCAAGTCTCCTGGATCATGTTCGTTCCGAAAATCACGTTCCCGAAGGTTTCATTCCGTTTGGACTCCGTTTGATATTCTTTTTCTGCGAAACTCCGAAATAGGCAAAAAACAACAATTCTGAGCTGGGCCTCCGGTTAATAGGTTAGTCCCAAAAATAATATAAAAGTGAATAATAAAGCCCAATAATGTCCAAAACAGAAGATAATATAGAATGGAGCAATAAAAAATTATAGATACGTTGGAGACGTATCAAGCATCCTCAAGCTTAATTCCTGCTCGTCCTCGAGTATGTAAATGATAAAAACAGAATTTTTGATGCGGAGTGCTACTTGGCATAATATCAATGTAATTCTTCTTAATTATGATATGAATATTCAGATCCGAAAGATTCAAGATAAAAGTTCATATTGACATAAAAATAATAATACTTCAAGCACACTAACTAAGCAATTATGTCTTCTCAAAATAACATGGCCAAAGAAAGTTATCCCTACAAAATCATATAGTCTGGCTATGTTCTGTCTTCACCACACAAAATATTTAAATCATGCACAACCCCGATGACAAGCCAAGCAATTGTTTCATACTTTTGACATTTTCAAACTTTTTCAATCTTCACGCAATACATGAGCGTGAGCCATGGACATAGCACTATATGTGGAATAGAATGGTGGTTGTGGAGAAGACAAAAAGGAGAAGATAGTCTCACATCAACTAGGCGTATCAATGGGCTATGGAGATGCCCATCAATAGATATCAATGTGAGTGAGTATGGATTGCCATGCAACGGATGCACTAGAGCTATAAGTATATGAAAGCTCAAAAGAAACTAAGTGGGTGTGCATCCCACTCGCTTGCTCACGAAGACCTAGGGCATTTTGAGGAAGCCCATCATTGGAATATACAAGCCAAGTTCTATAATGAAAAATTCCCACTAGTATATGAAAGTGATATCATATGAGACTCTCTATCATGAAGATCATGGTGCTAAGCACAAGTGTGGTAAAAGGATAGTAACATTGTCCCTTCTCTCTTTTTCTCTCATTTTTTTATTTGGGCCTTTTCTCTCTTTTTTTATGGCCTCATTTTTTTTATTTAGTCCGGAGTCTCATCCCGACTTGTGGGGGAATCATAGTCTCCATCATCCTTTACTCACTTGGGACAATGCTCTAAAAATGATGATCATCACACTTTTATTTTCTTACAAATCAACAATTACAACTCAATACTTAGAACCAAATATGACTCTATGTGAATGCCTCCGGCGGTGTACCGGGATATGCAATGAATCAAGAGTGACATGTATGAAAGAATTATGAACGGTGGCTTTGCCACAAATACAATGTCAACTACATGATCATGCAAATCAATATGACAATGATGGAGCGTGTCATAATAAACGGAACGGTGGAATGTTGCATGGCAATATATCTCGGAATGGCTATGGAAATGCCATGATAGGTAGGTATGGTGGCTGTTTTGAGGAAGGTATATGGTGGGTGTATGATACCGGCGAAATGTGCGCGGTATTAGAGAGGCTAGCAATGGTGGAAGGAGGAAAAGTGTGTGTAATCCATGGACTCAACATTAGTCATAAAGAACTCATATACTTATTGCAAAAATCTACAAGTTATCAAAGCAAAGTATTATGCGCATGCTCGTAGGGGGATAGATTGGTAGGAAAAGACCATCGCTCGTCCCCGACCGCCACTCATAAGGAAGACAATCAATAAATAAATCATGCTCCGACTTCATCATATAACGGTTCACCATACGTGCATGCTACGGGAATCACAAACTTTAACACAAGTATTTCTCAAATTCACAACTACCCAACTAGCATGACTCTAATATTACTACCTCCATATCTCAAAACAATTATCAAGTATCAAACTTCTCATAGTATTCAATGCACTCATAAGAAAGATTTTTTATCATTCTTGAATACCTAGCATATTAGGATTATTTAAGAAAATTACCATGCTGTTTAAGACTCTCAAAATAATCTAAGTGAAGCATGATGGATCAATACTTTCTATAAAACAAATCCACCACTGTGCTCTAAAAGATATAAGTGAAGTACTAGAGCAAAAAGTATATAACTCAAAAGATATAAGTGAAGCACATAGAGTATTCTAATAATTTCCGAATCATGTGTGTCTCTCTCAAAATGTGTGTACAACAAGGATGATTGTGGTAAACTAAAAAGAAAAGACTCAAATCATACAAGACGCTCCAAGCAAAACACATATCATGTGGTGAATAAAAATATAGCTCCAAATAAAGTTACCGATGGAAGTAGACGAAAGAGGGGATGCCTTCCGGGGCATCCCCAAGCTTTGGCTTTTTGGTGTCCTTAGATTATCTTGGGGGTGCCATGGGAATCCCCAAGCTTAGGCTCTTGCCACTCCTTGTTCCATAATCCATCAAATCTTTCACCCAAAACTTGAAAACTTCACAACACAAAACTCAGCAGAAAATCTCGTGAGCTCCGTTAGCGAAAGAAAATATAAGACCACTTCAAGGTACTGTAATGAACTCATTCTTTATTTATATTGGTGTTAAACCTACTGTATTACAACTTCTCTATGGTTTATAAACTATTTTACTAGCCATAGATTCATCAAAATAAGCAAGCAACACACGAAAAACAGAATCTGTCAAAAACAGAACAGTCTGTAGTAATCTGTAACTAACGCAATCTTCTGGAACTCCAAAACATCAGCCAAAATAGGAAGAACTAGAAAATTTGTTTATTGATCAGCAGCAATTGGAATCAATATTTTATCACGTTCTGGTGATTTTTAACAATTATTTTCGTGAACAGAAATTTTCTGGAAATTACAGCAAGATCAAATAACTATCATCCAAGAAGATCCTATAGGTTTAACTTGGCACAAACACTAATTAAAACATAAAAACACATCTAACCAGAGGCTAGAACAAAAATTTATTCCTAAACAGAAGCAAAAAGCAAAAACTAAAAATAAAATTGGGTTGCCTCCCAAGAAGCGCTATCGTTTAACGCCCCTAGCTAGGCATAATAGCAAGGATAGATCTAGGTATTGCCATCTTTGGTAGGCAATCCTTAAGTGGCTCTCATGATAGATTCATATGGTAATTTTAGTTTATTCCTAGGGAAGTGTTCCATGACTTTCTTTAATGGAAATTGGAATCTAATATTCCCTTCCTTCATATCAATAATTGCACCAATCGTTCTAAGGAAAGGTCTACCAAGAATAATAGGACATGAAGGATTGCAATCAATGTCAAGAACGATAAAGTCTACGGGCACATAGTTCCTATTTGCAACAATAAGAACATTATTAATTCTTCCCATAGGTTTCTTAATGGTGGAATCCGCAAGGTGCAAGTTTAAAGAGAAATCATCAAAATCATGGAAGCCTAACAAATCACACAAAGTTTTGGGAATAGTGGAAACACTAGCACCCAAATCACACAAAGCATAGCATTCATGATCTTTAATTTTAATTTTAATAGTAGGTTCCCACTCATCATAAAGTTTTCTAGGGATATGTAACATCCCAATTTTTATTAAATTTAGATGTTAATAGAATCATTCAATGCATATCATATTTCTTTGCATTTTGGAGTTTTTGAAATATTCAAATAATATTTTTCCACTTGAGAAAAACAAATAATATTTTTCCACTTGAGAAAAATAAGATGACTTCCTCAAATTTATAAAAGAGTGGGAAATTTTATTTTGAATATTATTTGAAGTTTTGGAGTTTATTGGTATTTATTTTATTGGCAAAAAATGCATTAATTGCATTAGCAAAATATTTTTAAAATGTTATGTGCTTAAGTTAATGTTCATTAGGTTCTAAATATTGTATAGTTATTTTAGAAATTATTGTGGTGTTCTTATTATTTCATTTGAATTGTTTAGGGCCACTTTAGTCTTCAGTTTAAAAAAACGCACGCACGTACTCACCGCAGCCTGGACCAAAACTGGGTTCGGCCCAGGAGCGCCCAACCGGCCCTGCTGGCCATTTGGCCCAAGGCCAGCACCCCAGCACCCGACGCCTCCCGCACCGGTCAACCGCTCCGCGCCCGCCCTCGCTCGCCTCCTCTCACTGCCGCTGCCAGGCGGGCCCCGCCCGTCAGGCCGTCCCCAACCTCCCGCAGCCCGCGGGATAAACATCCTCGCCGCGCTCCCACAACCGCCGCTCGACTCCCTCGCGGATGAGGCTTATCCGCAGCTCCGTAGAGCTCCTGACCGCGCCTATAAATGCCCCGAACCCCCTCTTCCATCCTCGCCGTCCCGCTTCTTCCCACGCCGCTCCTACCGCCTGTAGTCGCCGCTTGGATCTTGCCGGCCGAACGGACCTCGCCGGAGCATTCCGCTGCCAGTAAACCACCCCGAGCCCTTGTTCCTTCGTCAATCGTGCCACCGTGAACTTGCTCGTCTTTTTGACACCTTTTCCTCGCTTAGGTCCCGCCGGAGACGACGCCCGACCTCGCCGGAGCCCACGGAGCGCCGCCGCCTTCGTCTCGCCGATCCCCGATGCCCCTGAGGAGCCCTGACGCCACCATCCGGACGCCCACGCCGCGCCGCACCTCCCCGTCTTCTTCCCCGACGCCGAGGACCGCCGTAGCCGCTGCCCCGCCACCGCCCGACGCCGCGCCGCCGTCCTCTGCTCGTCGCCGACGTCGCCGGCCGCTGTAAGCCGCCGCCCCACTCCCGCCCGTTAGATCGATCATCGACAGCCCAGATTAGATTAGGTTCGTTTTTTTATTTTGCAAAGAGGTACGCGGTTAACCGCGGTTCCCTTAGACCGTGCAGTTTTATTTAAACCGAGCGTCGGTTTTTCTTTAGTTAGCCGTCGCCGTTGTTTTTTTTCTATTTAGCGACCGTTCGCCGAATAGCCTCCGCAGCGGACGCTGCTCGGCCAGCCAGGAGCCGCCACTTGGCCAGGGACTTGGTTGCGATAGTTTTGTTCTCTGTTTAGTCCCTGTAATTAGCAGATTAGTCCCTGAACTTCGAGTAGCCACAACTTTTTAACCGTAGATCCAAACTCGATGAAACCAGCGGCAAATTCTTCGTCATGTTTAGATCTATCCAATGGTATCCTTTTTGTAAACTTTTGTCCGATTCAAATTTGAATTTATTCAGATTCGAATTCGAAGTTCAAATGACCATATCTCCCAAACCGAAGCTCCGATTAAGTTGATTCTTTTTGCACTTTATCACCGTAGCCAAACCCTATCACCTGGACCTTTGTCACAATAATTTTCACACACTAGAATCTGTCCATTAAGATTTTTACTAGTATGCATAGTATGCACTATAGTTCACATCACTTCTTGAACCATAGGCCCATGTGGCTTTGCACTTAGAATATTTTTGTGCTAGTTAAGTGTGTTGTTTGTTCATTTGGTTTTTCCGAGACTTTTTGCTTTGCATGTTCTTCTTGGTTCTCTAAAATGTTTACATATGTTTGTTTATCTTCTTTGCGATAGATTGCCCGGAGTGCGAAGCAGAATATTATCAGTCTTTAGAATTCAACCAGCAGTACCAAGGCAAGTTGCATCTTGATCATATTTCATTACCTATGTTTTTTGTTTGCACTTAGTTCTTTGCGGTAGGACTGCATGGTAGGAATTGATGTCGCATGACTATGCTTTTCACCCAGTAGTTCATTGAGGTAGGTCTGAACCTTATAACATTGTCGCCATCGTTTTACATTATGTTGCTTCGCTAAGTAGACGTGGATTGGGGAGTAATCATTGTAAAGTATGAGTGGAAATGTAGTAAATAGGACCTAAGATAATTAATGAACTACCTGGGCGGAAACTTGTTGGAATGGTGGCGAAGTACAATGGGGCACGCATGGGAAATCCATGGTGGTGCACCACTAGTGGACCGTCCGCTCAGGCTCAAAGAGATCAATCGTATTCTCATGTCTAGAAGCTTACGTGTGCAGCTACAAGCCAATATGGGCTCTGGCTTAGTTGAGTAGTTAGTGTGATCCCTTCCGGGATGGGCTAGCAGATGTAGAATGATGTAGGTGTACCGGCCTATCCGTGGGTTAAGGGGGAACATTTCCGAAAGACTATGTCTCGATCTTCCGATCGTGGAGGTGGTCGAGTCTTGTGGGGAAAAGTGTGCAACCTCTGCAGAGTGTCAACCTAATCGATTAGCCGTGTCCCCGGTTACACACAACTTGAGCATCTAGTAGTGAAAATGTCGGGAGATCTCGTCACCTTTAATTAAACAGTTGGGTTTTAAATGAAACTTGGGAACGGATGGAGTTGGGTTTGCCAACTCATCCTATGCAAATGTGTAGTAGTAGAATAACATCTTTCCTAATAGGGAAAAACTAGCTTTATGCAAAAAACTAAACTTAGAGCTTTCCACCAGCCAAATTGCATGTACAAGTAGGTTCTTTACACTTATGATGTGACTTGCCAGTACATTCAATGTACTGACCTATATGGCTGCAACTTATCACGTTGCAGATATATCCGACGAGGATTAAGGTGGGATAGGTCGATGTTCTACACTCAACCTTGCTCGTGGATTTGGACTCATTTACTACTTTGCTTCCGCAGTATTTGTTTATTGGCTCTATGCCCTATTTTGTAATAAATGTATGGCTCCTGGACTATCGATGTAATAAAGAGATGTGCGTTATTTCTGTTATTTCATCGAGTACTGTGTGTGCTAGCAAGTCGATCCAGGTACTAGCACGGTAAGCACAGAGACTTCGACTCTTAACGAGTCAGGTCGCTACAAGATGGTATCGGATCACACGTTGACTGTAGGACGCAACCCCTAGAAAATGGAAAAACCATAGGATAAAAAGCTATATTTTTTCACTTTCCCTATATATCCTTTGGTCTCGTACCTTCTCTACTTCATTACTAATTTCTTCCCTCTTTCAAAATGTAGATGTCATCCGCCATTGTCGAGTTCGAGCAGCCTGATGAGACCATGCCCTTTGGACGACAGCTGATGAAGATCATGAAGCACCTGAAGATTGGGCTTCCCACATTCACTGGAACTTTCACTGCCACCTTGCCCGAGGAGATGCGTTGGAGGATTGATGCCCATATCCCCGGGCGCATCCTCAGAAACCGCACCAAGCCCATTGATTTCCATGTGGATACTGCAACATGGGGCTTGGGCAGGGGCATCGCTGCTCACATTGCTCTCGGACGCATTCGGGAGGAGTATGACGAGGACCTCAAGAAGACCTCCTTCGTGATGTACGGACTCCGCGACGCAAATGGAGATGTGGTGCATACCCTGGAGGACGAGACGATAGCATCCCATATCCAGGACATGGAGGATCACATTCGTATGATGGAGCTGGAGCTGTCTGACAACATGATCGTCATCAAGAACCTCATGACTCGCAAGGCCGATCTCGAGGAGGAACTCTAGGACGCTCGCATCGAGCATGAGGGAGAGCCGGACGCACTGCAGGAGAAGATTGACGACCTGAAGCTTGAGCTTGAGGAGGCCGAGGAGAAGCTGGATGAGGGAGAAAACATCCAGGAGGATCACTCTTATGGAGATTTCGTCAGCCAGGACAAGGACCAGGATGATGAGCTTGGAGATGACGACACAGACAGTGATGCAAGGACACCTGATGTCAACAAGGTTGACTGGTCTTCATCCGATGAGAGTTAGATTTTATACCATCATGAGAGTTAGAAATTCGATTTCGTTATCCGATTAGTTTTACTTCATTTGTAAGACCTTGTCAAATCTTGTGACATGGCTTACCTTAGGATTGATTATTTGTGTGAACCTCTTTGTTTGAAATTGAATTGGAGTGATTTGAAGTTTTATTGCTATCATGTGCATATGGGTAGTGTGATTTTACTCACTAGGCCTCATTCTATTCTAACTCCTCATCCACTCTAAACCCATCAGATGCCTCCAAGACGTGACCCCGGATTCAACTTTCCGCCGGAGCTCACGCAATTGATCCAGCAGCAGAATGCTCTTATGCAGATGCTCATTCAGAACCAGAACCAGAACAACAACAACAACAACAACAACAACAACAACAACAACCCACCGCCGCCACCCCTAGTTGACAGTCTTACCCATTTTCTGAGGCTGAACCCACCCGTGTTCTCCAGCAGCACGGAGCCGATTGTCGCAGATGACTGGCTCCGCAAGATAGGAAGGGAGCTGGCCACGACAGGATGCAATGATGCTGAGAAGGTGAAGTTTGCCGCCCATCAGCTGGATGGCCCGGCCGCTGCTTGGTGGGAGAACTACACCACCACATACCCCTTGGAGAGTGTGACTTGGACTCAGTTCCAACAGGCGTTCCGCACTGCTCATGTCTCAGCTGGAGCCATGATTCTGAAGAAGGAGTTCCGCAGCTTGCGCCAGGGAGGATGCACGGTATCCCAGTATGTTGATGAGTTCAGTAAGTTGGCCCGTTATGCCCCAGAGGACGTGGCCACTGATGCAGCAAAGCAATAGAAGTTTCTGGAGGGACTGAACGATGAGTTGGGAGTTCAGTTGACTGTGGCGACCTTTGCAAACTATCAGGAGCTGGTTGATAAGGCTACCATTCTCGAAGGCAAGCACCAACAGATGGAGAATCGTAAGAGGAAGTACGGTCACGGGAAGTATAACTCTGGAGTTCAACAGAAACCCCGCTACAGCCCGTACTCATGAAGTTTTGGATCAGGCACTAGCAAGTTTGGAGGGAATCATCATAACCATGGAGGCCACATTCAGCATGGAGGAAATGGACACAACCACCATGGTCACAAGCATGGAAATGGCAATGGCAATGGCAATGGAGGGAATGGCAACCAGCAGCATTTCAACTCTTCTACACCAATGAAGAAAGATCTGAGTCACATCACTTGCTTCAAATGCAAGAAGACAGGGCACTACTCCAATGAGTGTCCCGAGCAGCAGAATGGGAATGGAAATGGGAATTCTGGAGGCAAGAAGCCTAATCCTTTCACTAATGGGCATGTGAATCATGTCAATGTGGAGGAGGTCTATGAGCAGCCTGACACAGTGATTGGTAAGTTCTTGGTTAATTCATTTCCAGCACTCATTCTTTTTGACACTGGTGCATCGCATTCATTCATATCAAGGGGATTCGTGGATAAACATAAGTTTCCTACCATAGCTCTTAAGTCACCCATTCTAGTGAGTTCCCCAGGAGCCGAGTCTATGGCTAGTCAGGGATGTTTCCAGTTGCCTTTGAACATAGGGGGACATGTTGTTTCCACAGACATGATCATGCTAGAGTCGCAAGGGTTGGATGTAATCCTAGGGATGGATTGGATGTCCAAGTATGAGGGGAACATTGATTGTGCTAGTAGATCGATTTTTCTCACCACCCCAGAGAAGAAGAGGATCAAGTATGTATCTAGGCTTAAGCCTAAGAGTACTCAGGTGAACTCTCTTACGGGAGTTGTCCAGGAAGAAGTACCAGTGGTGAAGGATTATCCCGATGTATTTCCGGAGGAGTTACCGGGTATGCCGCCAGATCGGGAGATTGAGTTTTTGATTGAGTTGCTGCCAGGTACAGGACCTATCTCCAAGAGGCCGTATCGGATGCCCGCTAATGATTTGGAGGAAGTCAAGAAACAGATTAAGGAGTTGCTAGAGAAAGGGTATATTCGCCCGAGTTCATCACCTTGGGGAGCCCCAGTACTCTTAGCGGAGAAGAAGGATGGAACCTTGAGGATGTGTGTGGATTACCGCTCTTTGAACGAGGTGACCATCAAGAACAAGTATCCCCTACCGATGATCAATGACTTGTTTGACCAGCTAGAAGGAGCTAGTGTTTTCTCCAAGATCGATCTTCGATCGGGTTATCACCAATTGAAGATCCGTGAGAAGGATATACCCAAGACCGCTTTTACCACAAGGTATGGGCTTTATGAGTATACAGTCATGTCCTTTGGTTTGACTAATGCCCCTGCTTATTTTATGAGCATGATGAACAAGGTGTTCATGGAGTTCTTGGATAAGTTCGTTGTGGTATTCATTGGTGACATATTGGTTTTCTCCAAGAATGAGGAGGAACACGCTGAACAACTGCGCTTAGTTTTGGAGAAGCTCAGAGAACATCAACTTTATGCCAAGTTCAGCAAGTGTGAGTTTTGGCTCAAGGAAGTCGGATTCTTTGGACATGTAGTGTCAGGTGAAGGGATTGCAGTGGACCCTACCAAGGTAGAGTCATTCACAGAATGGAATGCACCCACCACAGTTGGCGAGATTCGTAGTTTCCTTGGACTTGCTGGATATTACCGGAGATTTATTGAAAATTTCTCCAAGATTGCAAGGCCCATGACAGCGTTGTTGAAGAAGGACACCAAGTTCGTTTGGACTGAAGAGTGTGAAGCCAGCTTTCAAGAGTTGAAGAAGCGTTTGGTCACAGCCCCAGTGCTAATCCTGCCTGACGTGCACAAGGACTTTCAGGTGTATTGTGATGCTTCACGTCTGGGACTTGGAGGTGTTCTTATGCAAGAGGGAAAGGTTGTAGCTTATGCTTCACGACAACTTCGACCTCATGAGTTGAACTATGCCACACATGATTTGGAGTTGGCAGCCGTAGTGCATGCGCTCAAGACATGGAGACACTATCTTATTGGGAATCGTTGTGATATTTACACGGATCACAAGAGTTTGAAGTACATTTTCACGCAGAAGGAGTTGAATCTCAGGCAAAGGAGATGGTTGGAACTTATAAAGGATTATGACATGAGTCTTCATTATCATCCAGGAAAAGCCAATGTTGTGGCGGATGCTTTGAGCCGTAAGAGTTATGTTAATACCCTTACAGCAGGAGGTTTACCTCAGGAGTTATGTGATGAACTTAGAGATCTCCAGTTGGAAATGGTTCCAAGAGGTTATGTTGCCGCACTCGAGGTACAGTCCACCTTGTTGGGAAGAATCAGAGAGGCCCAGAAGTTGGACCAAGGTATTTATGAGATAAAGGGGATGATGAGCAAAGGGAAAGCAGAAGGATTCCGTGAGGATGAAAATGGAATCATATGGTTTGAGCAACGGATTTGCGTACCCAATGACCCGGAGATCAGGAAGTTGATTCTTCAGGAGGCTCATGACTCACCATATTCGATACACCCAGGCAACACCAAGATGTACTTGGACTTGAAGGAAAGTTTTTGGTGGGCCGGTATGAAGAGAGAGATTGCCGAGTATGTGGCAATATGTGATGTATGTCAGAGAGTAAAGGCGGAGCATCAGAAACCAGCAGGTTTACTTCAGCCGTTGCCGATACCTGATTGGAAATGGGATAAACTTGGTATGGACTTTATCACGGGGTTACCCAGGACCCGTTCAGGTTATGATTCCATTTGGGTGATAGTGGATCGTTTGACCAAGGTTGCTCACTTCATTCCAGTGAAGACCACCTATACATAAGTGCTAAGCTGGCAAAGATATATATGACCAGGATCGTATGTCTGCATGGAGTTCCGAGGAGCATCGTATCAGATAGAGGAACACAGTTTACCTCAAAGTTTTGGAATCAGTTGCATGAAACTTTGGGTACCAGGCTAGAGTTCAGTACAGCCTTCCATCCACAGACTGATGGGCAGACAGAGAGAGTCAATCAAATTCTGGAGGACATGCTGAGAGCTTGTGCGCTAGACTATGGGTCTAGTTGGGATGATAACTTACCCTACGCAGAGTTCTCGTACAACAACAGCTACCAAGCCAGTTTGCAGATGGCCCCTTTCGAGGCATTGTATGGCAGGAAATGCAGGACACCTTTGATGTGGGATGGAGTTGGAGATCGCAAATTATTTGGACCTGATTTGATTAGGGATTCTGAGGAGAAGGTTAAGTTGATTCGTGACAGACTTAAGATAGCTCAGTCAAGGGAGAAAAGTTATGCCGATGCTAAACGCAAGGAAGTGATCTATGAAGTGGGAGATAGAGCATATCTTCGAGTGTCTCCACTTCGAGGTATTAAGAGATTTGGAGTCAAAGGAAAGTTAGCACCACGGTTTGTGGGACCATACAGAGTTCTGAACGTAGAGGAGAGGTTGCATACCAGCTGGAATTACCAGAGGCTTTGTCGGGAGTTCATGATGTGTTTCATGTTTCCCAGCTGAAGAAGTGTCATGCAGAGATGGCGGACATTCCTTTGAGAGATACAGTGCCACGGGAGGCAATTCAGTTGGAAAATGATCTGACTTATGAGGAGAATCCTATTAAGATTCTTGAGACTGCAGAGAGAATCACTCGTACCAAGATCATCAAGTTCTGCAAGGTTCAGTGGAGTCACCACACCGAGGAGGAAGCCACTTGGGAACGAGAGGAGGATCTTAGACAGGACCATCCACACATTTTTGCTGGCCAACCCGAATCTCGAGGACGAGATTCATCTTAAGGGGGGTAGGTTTGTAGCATCCCAATTTTTATTAAATTTGGATGTTAATAGAATCATTCAATGCATATCATATTTCTTTGCATTTTGGAGTTTTTGAAATATTCAAATAATATTTTTCCACTCAAGAAAAACAAATGAGAGGGGATAAGATGACTTCCTCAAATTTATAAAAGAGTGGGAAATTTTATTTTGAATATTATTTGAAGTTTTGGAGTTTATTGGTATTTATTTTATTGGCAAAAATGCATTAATTGCATTAGCAAAATATTTTCAAAATGTTATGTGCTTAAGTTAATGTTCATTAGGTTCTAAATATTGTATAGTTATTTTAGAAATTATTGTGCTGTTTTTATTATTTCATTTGAATTGTTTAGGGCCACTTTAGTCTTTGGTTTAAAAAAAACACACGCACGCACTCACCGCAGCCTGGACCGAAACTGGGTTCGGCCTAGGAGCGCCTCAACCGGCCCAGCTGGCCATTTGGCCCAAGGCCAGCGCCCCAGCACCCCAGCGCCCGACGCCTCCCGCACCGGTCAACCGCTCCGCGCCCGCCCTCGCTCGCCTCCTCTCGCTGCCACTGCCAGGCGGGCCCCGCCCGTCAGGCCGTCCCCAACCTCCTGCAGCCCGCGGGATAAACATCCTCACCAAGCTCCCGCAACCGCCGCTCGGCTCCCTCGCGGATGAGGCTTATCTGCAGCTTCGTAGAGCTCCTGACCGCGCCTATAAATGCCCCTGAACCCCCTCTTCCATCCTCGCCGTCCCACTTCTTCCCATGCCTCTCCTACCGCCCGCAGTCGCCGCTTGGATCTCACCGGCCGAACGGACCTCGCCGGAGCATTCCGCTGCCAGTAAACCACCCCGAGCCCCTGTTCCTTCGTCAATCGTGCCACCGTGAACTTGCTCGTCTTTTTGACACCTTTTCCTCGCCTAGGTCTCGCCGGAGACGACACCCGACCTCGCCGGAGCCCACGGAGCGCCGCCGCCTTCGTCTCGCCGATCCCCGACGCCCCTGAGGAGCCCTGACGCCACCATCCGGACGCCCACGCCGCGCCGCACCTCCCCGTCTTCTTCCCCGACGCCGAGGACTGCCGTAGCCGCTGCCCCTCTACCGCCCGACGCCGCGCCGCCGTCCTCTGCTCGTCACCGACGTCGCCAGCCGCTGTAAGCCGCCGCCCCACTCCCGCCCGTTAGATCGATCACCGACGGCCCAGATTAGATTAGGTTCATTTTTTTATTTTGCGAAGAGGTACGCGGTTAACCGCGGTTCCCTTAGACCATGCGGTTTTATTTAAACCGAGCGTCGGTTTTTCTTTAGTTAGCCGTCGCCGTTGTTTTTTTTCTATTTAGCGGCCGTTCGCTGTATAGCCTTCGCAGCAGACGCTGCTCGGCCAGCCAGGAGCCGCCACGTGGCCAGGGACTTGGTTGCGATAGTTTTCTTCTCTGTTTAGTCCCTGTAATTAGCAGATTAGTCCCTGAACTTCGAGTAGCCAGAACTTTTTAACCGTAGATCCAAACTCGATGAAACCAGCGGCAAATTCTTCGTCATGTTTAGATCTATCCAGTGGTATCCTTTTGTAAACTTTTGTCTGATTCAAATTTTAATTTATTCAGATTCGAATTCGAAGTTCAAATGACCATATCTCCCAAACCGAAGCTCCGATTAAGTTGATTCTTTTTGCACTTTGTCACCGTAGCCAAACCCTATCACCTGGACCTTTGTCACAATAATTTTCACACACTAGAATCTATCCATTAATATTTTTACTAGTATGCATAGTATGCACTATAGTTCACATCACTTCTTGAACCATAGGCCCATGTGGTTTTGCACTTAGAATATTTTTGTGCTAGTTAAGTGTGTTGTTTGTTCATTTGGTTTTTCCGAGACTTTTTGCTTTGCATGTTCTTCTTGGTTCTCTGAAATGTTTGCTTATGTTTGTTTATCTTCTTTGTGCTAGATTGCCCGGAGTGCGAAGCAGAATATTATCAGTCTTTAGAATTCAACCAGCAGTACCAAGGCAAGTTGCATCTTGATCATGTTTTCATTACCTATGTTTTTATTATGCACTTAGTTCTTTGCGGTAGGACTGCATGGTAGGAATTGATGCCGCATGACTATGCTTTTCACCCAGTAGTTCATTGAGGTAGGTCTGAACCTTATAACATTGTCGCCATCGTTTTACATTATGTTGCTTCGCTAAGTAGACGTGGATTGGGGAGTAATCATTGTAAAGTATGAGTGGAAATGTAGTAAATAGGACCTAAGATAATTAATGAACTACCTGGGCGGAAACTTGTTGGAATGGTGGCGAAGTACAGTGGGGCACGCATGGGAAATCCATGGTGGTGCACCACTAGTGGACCGTCCGCTCAGGCTCAAAGAGATCAATCGTATTCTCATGTCTAGAAGCTTACGTGTGCAGCCACAAGCCAATATGGGCTCTGGCTTAGTTGAGTAGTTAGTGTGACCCCTTCCGGGATGGGCTAGCAGATGTAGAATGATGTAGGTGTACCGGCCTATCCGTGGGTTAAGGGGGAACATTTTCGAAAGACTATGTCTCGATCTTCCGATCATGGAGGTGGTCGAGTCTTGTGGGGAAAAGTGCGCAACCTCTGCAGAGTGTCAACCTAATCGATTAGCCGTGTCCCCGGTTACGGACAACTTGAGCATCTAGTAGTGGAAATGCCGGGAGATCTCCTCACCTTTAATTAAACAGTTGGGTTTTAAATGAAACTTGGGAACGGATGGAGTTGGGTTTGCCAACTCATCCTATGCAAATGTGTAGTAGTAGAATAACATCTTTCCTAATAGGGAAAAACTAGCTTTATGCAAAAAACTAAACTTAGAGCTTTCCACCAGCCAAATTGCATGTACATGTAGGTTCTTTACACTTATGATGTGACTTGCCAGTACATTCAATGTACTGACCTATATGGCTACAACTTATCACGTTGCAGATATATCCGACGAGGATTAAGGTGCGATAGGTCGATGTTCTACACTCAACCTTGCTCGTGGAGTTGGACTCATTTACTACTTTGCTTCCACAGTATTTGTTTATTGGCTCTATGCCCTATTTTGTAATAAATGTATGGCTCCTGGACTATCGATGTAATAAAGAGATGTGTGTTATTTCTGTTATTTCATCGAGTACTGTGTGTGCTAGCAAGTCGATCCAGGGACTAGCACGGTAAGCACAGAGACTTCGACTCTTAACGAGTCGGGTCGCTACAGGATAGAAACTTCCAACTCAAGTTTTTCCTCATAAGATTGCATCAAAGCATCAACGATATGTTTGGTAAAAGCTTTATTTTGACTATAAGCATGAGGATAATTTAGCACGGATTGCAACAAGGAAATACAATCTATCAAAGAGCAATTATCATAATTAAATTCCTTGAAATCCAAAATATTGGGTTTATTAACATCTAAGGTTTTGATATCTTCAATCCCACTTTTATCAATTTTAGCATCAAGATCTAAAAACTCCGAATTTTTGGAACGCCTTCTAGGTAAAGGTAGATCATATTCAGTCCCATCATTATCAAGATTCATATTGCAAAACAAAGTTTTAATAGGGGACACATCAATAACTTTTAGATCTTCATCTTTATTTTCATAGAAATCCAGTTTAGCGGCCATCTTATTAACTAAGGTAGCCTGCTTATCTGATATTTCAGCTATCAACTTCTCAAGATGAGCAATTTGGGATCTCAGACAATCAAATTCTTTAGACATATCACCGAGCTCTTTATTCATATAACTCATAAAGCTTTTTTGTTCCTTAAGCTCGTTTCTGAAGAAATTATTATGCTCAAATTGCAAAACCATAAAACTCCTAATGTTGCTTTCGATCTCTTGTAACCTTTTAGGTGAAGATCACCAAATCTAGGTAGAGCCATCGTGACAAGCAAGCAATCCAACACACGAGCAAACAAGAAGCAAGCAAAAAAGAGAGGGCGAATCAAACGACAAGGGTGAAGTGGGGGAGAGGAAAACGAGAGGCAAATGGCAAATAATGTAATGCGGGAGATAAGGGTTTGTGATGGGTACTTGGTATGTTTACTTTTGCGTAGACCTCCCCAGCAACGGCGCCAGAAATCCTTCTTGCTACCTCTTGAGCACAGCGTTGGTTTTCCCTTGAAGAGGAAAGGGTGATGCAGCAAAGTAGCGTAAGCATTTCCCTCTGTTTTTGAGAACCAAGGTATCAATCCAGTAGGAGGCTACGCACGAGTCCCTCGCACCTACACAAAACAAATAAATCCTCACAACCAACGCAATAAGGGGTTGTCAATCCCTACACGGTCACTTACGAGAGTGAGATCTGATAGATATGATAAGATAATATTTTTGGTATTTTTTTTATAGAGATGCAAAGTAAAATAAAAGCAAAGTAAAATGCAACGGAAATAACTAAGTGTTGGAAGATTAAATGATGAAGATAGACCCGGGGCCCATAGGTTTCACTAGTGGCTTCTCTCATGAGCATAAGTATTTTACGGTGGGTGAACAAATTACTGTTGAGCAATTGATAGAATTGAGCATAGTTATGAGAATATCTAGGTATGATCATGTATATAGGCATCACGTCCGAGACAAGTAGACCGACTCCTGCCTGCATCTACTACTATTACTCCACACATCGACCACTATCCAGCATGCATCTAGAGTATTAAGTTCATAAGAACAGAGTAACGCCTTAAGCAAGATGACATGATGTAGAGGGATAAATTCATGCAATATGATAAAAACCCCATCTTGTTATCCTCGATGGCAACAATACTATACGTGCCTTGCTGCCCCTACTGTCACTGGGAAAGGACACCGCAAGATTGAACCCAAAGCTAAGCACTTCTCCCATTGCAAGAAAGATCAATCTAGTAGGCCAAACCAAACTGATAATTCGAAGAGACTTGCAAAGATAACCAATCATACATAAAAGAATTCAGAAGATTCAAATATTGTTCATAGATAAACTTGATCATAAACCCACAATTCATCGATCTCAACAAACACACCGCAAAAGAAGATTACATCGAATAGATCTCCACGAGAGAGGGGGAGAACATTGTATTGAGATCCAAAAAGAGAGAAGAAGCCATCTAGCTAATAAATATGGACCCGAAGGTCTGAGGTAAACTACTCACACTTCATCGGAGAGGCTATGGTGTTGATGTAGAAGCCCTCCGTGATGGATGCCCCCTCCGGCGGAGCTCCGGAACAGGCCCCAAGATGGGATCTCGTGGGTACAGAAGGTTGTGGCGGTGGAATTAGGTTTTTGGCTCCGTATCTGATCGTTTGGGGGTACGTAGGTATATATAGGAGGAAGGAGTACGTCGGTGGAGCAACAGGGGGCCCACGAGGGTGGAGTGCGCGCCTGGGGCGGGTAGGCTCGCCCCCTACCTCGTGGCCTCCTGGAAGCTTCTCTTACGTAGGGTCCAAGTCTCCTGGATCATGTTCATTCCGAAAATCACGTTCCCGAAGGTTTCATTCTGTTTGGAGTCTGTTTGATATTCTTTTTCTGCGAAACTCTGAAATAGGCAAAAAACAACAATTCTGGGCTGGGCCTCCGGTTAATAGGTTAGTCCCAAAAATAATATAAAAGTGAATAATAAAGCCCAATAATGTCCAAAACAGAAGATAATATAGCATGGAGCAATCAAAAATTATAGATACGTTGGAGACGTATCAGCTGTGTGGGCTCTAAGGCCTCATCATCAAATTCAGGCAACAGCTTGCGCTTTGGATAGCTCTTTGTGTGGCGACCGCCGCCATACTTTTCTTCAGTGTCAAGCACTTTTTTCCATCTACTGTTGAGCGTATTCTGCGCGGCCTTAAGCCTTTGCTTCTGCTTCTTCAGACTCCTCGCGGTGGCAATAAGCCTTCTACGCAGGTTCTCTTGTTCCAAGTGCCTTTCCGAGATGATGTGTGCATTGTCGTCCGGACTGTTTTCCTCTCCGGAGAGAGGTTGATGAGCTTTATCCTCGGCGTAGCCGTGATCGGACAGCGGCTCCGTACTATGTTCGCCGTCCGCTGGTTCATCCTGTTCTGTCGCTGGGTCAATGTGGTCGTCATTTCCTCTGGAGTCGACCGGGTTGTTATTTTTTCTTGCGCTGTTATCGCTGTTCCTGCCGAGGCGGGATTTGGAGCGGCGCCTATGCCGTCGCTTTGGTTGCTTCTCGAGGGGGCTATCCTTCACTGCATCCTTCCGTTCCTCGTCATTGTTTTCTATGGGTGTATCCACCATATATATATCGTGTGATATAGTGGCTGTCCAGCGCCCTGTGGGCGGTGGTTCCTGTTCCTCTCCTGCATCGTTGTCCATACCGTCGATGTCTTCGGAGTCGAAATTGAGCATGTCAGTTAAATCGTCGACAGTGGCTATTAAGTGGGTGGTGGGTGGGGAGCGAATTTCTTCATCGTCTGCATTCCATTCTGGCCGGACATAGTTCGGCCAAGGGTCTCCTGTCAGGGAGAGAGACCTCAACGAGTTTAGCACGTCACTAGAGGGCGAGTGCTGAAAGATATCCGCGGAGGTAAACTCCATGATCGGTGCCCAATCGGATTCGATAGGCACGGATGTAGGCGGCTCGGAGCCCATGGCCGGGGACGAATCCAACGGTTCGGCAACACGGGTCTCGTAGGAGGTGAAGTCAGCATTCGGCTCTATCACCACTGAGTGTGCGGCCTTCGTGGCGGGGTCCATCCACCCATCGTCGGATGGCGCAATTTTTTCCGGATTAAGGGCCGGAGTAGTTGCAGGTGTAATCTCCCGAACACTGTCCGACGGCAGAGCTAAATCATGCTCGCCGTGATTGTGCGGCGCACCTGACATGGGCTCGAATCCGTCGAAGATCAAGTCTCCGCGGATGTCGGCAGTATAGTTCAAGTTTCCAAACCTGACCTGATGGCCAGGGGCGTAGCTCTCGATCTGCTCCAGATGGCCAAGCGAGTTGGCCCGCAGTACGAAGCCTCTGAATACGAAGATCTGTCCGGGGAGGAAAACCTCACCCTGGATCGCATCGTTGCCGATGATCGAAGGAGCCATCTAACCTTACGGTGATGGCACAGTGGGAATCTCAATGAAAGCACCAATGTCGGTGTCAAAACCGGCGGATCTCGGGTAGGGGGTCCCGAACTGTGCGTCTAAGGCGGATGGTAACAGGAGGTGGGGGACATGATGTTTACCCAGGTTCGGGCCCTCTCGATGGAGGTAATACCCTACTTCCTGCTTGATTGATCTTGATGATATGAGTATTACAAGAGTTGATCTACCACGAGATCGTGGAGGCTAAACCCTAGAAGCTAGCCTATGGTATGATTGTTGTTGTCCTACAAACTAAACCCTCCGGTTTATATAGACACCGCAGGGGGCTAGGGTTACACAGAGTCGGTTACAAGGGAGGAGATCTACATATCCGTACTGCCAAGCTTGCCTTCCATGCCAAGGTGAGTCCCATCCGGACCCGAGACGAAGTCTTCAATCTTGTATCTTCATAGTCCAACAGTCCGGCCAAAGTATATAGTCCGGCTGTCCGAGGACCCCCTAATCCAGGACTCCCTCAGTCTCTACATCACCAAGTCCCTACACCGTGGTGGTTGAAGACAAGGAAGCATGAAACCCTTCAATACATTCTTTGAAAAATTCTCTATATCAAATTTCATTTGGTATCAAATTTCATGATTGTCATTTTGGATGCACAAGTGCTCTTCCTTGCAAGACTAACCCATGTAGGTAGATGAATTCAAATCCAAGTGGTGCTCCCAATTCTTGATGAGCTACATCAACCTTGAGCAACTCACACAAGTTCAACTACATGATCAAGATCAACACCACCACCCAAGGTATGTTATTCCATCTTAGAGAAGCTTTACCCCAAGACATGGGTCAAAGCAACTCAACAAGATGAGAATAAATCAAATGCTTAAACGAAAAATGGTAACCCCATTTTGAGCCTAAACGATGAGTATGACTTATGATCAAGTGTTCTCACTTGACTCCTTAGTCAATATACTCTAACACAGGTGACTTTGTCACCGCCCAATTCTAGATGAAGTTCTCTAGTGTTTCTATAAGTTCGTGCATTTGTTCCTTGCATTTTGTTCCCCTTCTTTTCAAAAAAAAACTTCATCTAGATTTTTCTTTTCTCTGTTTTGTTCTGCATTTCTTGCATCCAATTCATTGCAAATCCTTTAGTTAATTCCTTGCAAATCTTTGTGAGATCTTATTTGCCTAGTGAGCTGAGGTGACTATTGCTCCTTTTCTGTGTTGAACTCGGTCCCACCGGTTTGTCACTTTTGATCCAACCGAAGGACACAATTCGGTGTCACCAATTTCACTGCAGAAAAGACAATTTGCCACTTGTTCCTGCACTTTTGTTCCAGCTCCACTCAATGATTCTTGTCCTCTACCAGCATCACATTTTATATGCTGCTTTGCTCTGTGACTCAAGGACCAAACCTATTTTGACTCACACTCCAGAAGATCCCTTCTTGGAAATTGATATCAAAGGGGGAGAGAGAGTTCACATCAAAGCTTAATGAGAGAATGCTTAAAACAGGGGGAGAGAGGAATCACATGCCCCAGATGCTTGGTGTTCAAGCGGAGAGAAGTCACATGTCTTTAAGAGGGGAAAGGCATGTCTATATTATGTCTCTGTGATCTGATCTGTTTTTGTTCTGCTCTGATTCTGTTTCCCTACTTTCTTCCATTATCCAATATAAGATTCAGGGGGAGAAAGACTGCTAGGGAAGGAAGTCTTTGGATTCATTGCATATATTTTACCTTTGGGAACATGTTTGTATTCAATAGAGTACCCAGTACTCACTCTCTACATGTTATCCCAATCTTGGTACTCTTGTGGCTCTTTTGTTGCTCTGTCTAGAAGATGTATCTGTGTTATCTAACCTTGTTTACTCAGGTTCATCCCTTCCTAAGCCAGCTCAAGACCACAAGGTAAGTATATGCATCACACTCATGTGCATGAAGATTTCTTGCTAGTGTGCATATTGTTTGCAAGAAGGAATCATGAACATGAGGTTACACTTCATATACTCATATTATTTGCTCTGATGCATATAGCCAAGATACATGTAACTCATTGCTTGCTCTGTCATGTCTATGCTTTCACATGCTCTTATATTCCTTATTTACATGATTGCATACATGTAGGGGGAGCCTATGCATGTTAGATGTCCTTCCAAAGCTTTACTTGCTATTCTCTTTATCTTTACCTAAAGCTTTGATGTATATTGTCATCAATTACCAAAAAGGGGGAGATTGAAAGCACAAGTGCTCCCTGGGTGGTTTTGTAGTAATTGATGACAACATATCTCTTGTTGGACTAATGTTTTCATCTAGTGTATTTCAGACAAGTTCAACAGATGGAGTGGCGTGGACAAGAGGATGTGGAACCCCTTCAAGATGCTAAGGACAAAGGATTGGCTCAGGATCAAAAGCTCAAGACTCTACATTTTACTTTTAGTGATCCAAGATCACATTGAGTCCATAGGAAAGCCAATACTATTAAAAGGGGGTGATGTGTTGCTTAATGGCTTAATTGCTCAAAGTTCTTAGTGACATGCTCCAAAACCCTCAACCACTTTATAATATCCACATATGTCCCAAACCAAAAGTCAAACTCGGCCCCACCGAAACTTTCTATCCGGCGCCACCGAGTTCATTTGACATAGCCACTTCCACAAACCCTAATCAATTCGGTCTCACCGATGGGATCCCGGTCTCACCGAGATGGGCTTGCAAACTCTCTGGTGCCTATTGCATTTATTTCGGTCCCACTGAGATTTGCAATCGGTCTCACCGAGTTTATTTGCAATAGCTCTTTACCAAAATCGGTCCCAGTGAGTTTGTGTAATCGGTCAAACCGAGATGAGGTTTTACCCTAACCCTAGCACATCGGTCCCACCGAGTTGATAATATCGGTCCCACCGAAATGCCTAATGTCACATTATGAACTGAATAGGTCTGACCGAGTTTTCTGATTCGGTCCCACCGAGTTTGGTGATTTGTGTGTAATGGTTAGATTTTGTGTGGAGGCTATATATACCCCTCCACCCACTCTTCATTCGCGAGGAGAGCCATCAAAACATGCCTACACTTCCATCATACATTTTCTAAGAGAGAACCACCTACTCATGTGTTGAGGTCAAGATATTCCATTCCAACCATATGAATCTTGATCTCTAGCCTTCTCCAACTTGCTTTCCACTCAAATCATCTTTCCACCAAATCCAAATCTGTGAGAGAGATTTGAGTGTTGGGGAGACTATCATTTGAAGCACAAGAGCAAGGTGTTCATCATCAACACACCATCTATTACCTTTTGGAGAGTGGTGTCTCCTAGATTGGTTAGGTGTCACTTGGGAGCCTCCGTCAAGATTGTGGAGTTGAACCAAGGAGTTTGTACGGGCAAGGAGATCGCCTACTTCGTGAAGATCTACCCTAGTGAGGCAAGTCCTTCGTGGGCGATGGCCATGGTGGGATAGACAAGGTTGCTTCTTCGTGGACCCTTCGTGGGTGGAGCCCTCCGTGGACTCACGCAACCATTACCCTTCGTGGGTTGAAGTCTCCATCAACGTGGATGTACGATAGCACCACCTATCGGAACCACGCCAAAAATCTCCGTTTCTTCAATTGCGTTTGCACACTCCAATCCCATCCCTTTACATTCTTGCAAAGTGCATGCTTTACTTTCCGCTGCTCATATACTCTTGTCATGCTTGCTTGATATGTATTGTGAATGTTTAAACTTGTGCTAAAACTCTACCTCAACTTGAAGAAAATAAAAACTGCAACTTTTTCTTGTTAAGAGTCTATTCAGCCCCCTCTAGACACCTCTTCTCGATCCTTTCACACCCGCTTTCCTTCTCCTACCCCCTCTCCTTCCCCTTTTCCCCCTCCGGTAGAAGGAAAAAAGGGTGGGGCCGAATCCTACTAGGACTGGAGTCCTAGTAGGACTCCCCTCTCCCTGGCGCGCCCCTTGTTGGCCGGCCTCCTCCTCCCCTCCTTTATATACGGGGGCAGGGGGCACACCAAAGACACAACAGAAAATTGTCTTAGCCTTGTGCGGTGCTCCCCTCCACAGTTACACACCTCGGTCATATCGTCGTAGTGCTTAGGCGAAGCCCTGCGCCAGTAACTTCATCATCACTATCGCCAGGTCGTCGTGCTGACAAAACTCTCCCTCATCCTCAACTGGATCAAGAGATCGAGGGACGTCATCGAGCTGAACGTGTGCTGAATGCGGAGGTGCCGTACATTCGGTACTTGGATCGGTTGGATCGCGAAGACGTTCGACTACATCAACCGTGTTACTAAACGCTTCCACATTCGGTCTACGAGGGTACGTGGACACACTCTCCCCGCTCGTTGCTATGCTTCTCCTGGATAGATCTTGCGTGATCGTAGGAAATTTTTGAAATACTACGTTCCCCAACAGTGGCATCTGAGCCAGGTCTATGCGTAGATGTTATATGCACGAGTAGAACACAAAGAGTTGTGGGTGATAATAGTCATACTGCTTACCAGCAACGTCTTACTTTGATTCGGAGGTATTGTTGGATGAAGCGGCCCGGACCGACATTACATGACCACGTTCATGAGACTGGTTCTACCGACGTGCTTTGCACATAGGTGGCTGGCGGGTGTCTGTTTCTCCAACTTTAGTTGAATCGAGTTTGACTATGCCCGGTCCTTGTTGAGGGTTAAAACAGCACAGTTGACAAAAAATCATGGTGGTTTTGATGCGTAGGTAAGAACGGTTCTTGCTAGAAGCCCGTAGCAGCCACGTAAAACTTGCAACAACAAAGTAGAGGACGTCTAACTTGTTTTGGCAGGGCATGTTGTGATGTGATATGATATGGTCAAGACGTGATGAGATATAAATTTTTGTATGAGATGATCATGTTTTGTTGAAGTTATCGGCAACTGGGAGGAGCCTTATGGTTGTCTCTTTATTGCATAAGATGCAAGCGCCATATAATTTCTTTACTTTATCGCTATGCGATAGCAATAGTTGCAAAAGCAATAGTTGGTGAGACAACCATGTGACGACACGTTGATAAAGATCAAGATGATGAAGATCATAGTGTCATGCCGGTGACGATGGAGATCATGACGGTACTTTGGAGATGGAGATCGAAGGCACAAGATGATGATGGCCATATCATGTCACATATTTTGATTGCATGTGATGTTTATCTTTTATGCATCTTATTTTGCTTAGTACGACGGTAGCATTATGAGATGATCCCTTACTAAAATTTCAAGGTATAAGTGTTCTCCCTGAGTATGCACCATTGCGACAGTTCTTCGTGCTGAGACACCACATGATGATCTGGTGTGATAAGCTCTACGTTCACATACAACGGGTGCAAGCCAGTTTTGCACACGCAAAATACTCGGGTTAAACTTGACGAGCCTAGCATATGCAGATATGGCCTCGGAACACTGAGACTGAAAGGTCGAATGTGAATCATATAGTAGATATGATCAACATAGTGATGTTCACCATTGAAAGCTACTCCATCTCACGTGATGATCGGACATGGTTTAGTTGATATGGGTCACGTGATCATTTAGATGACTAGAGGGATGTCTATCTAAGTGGGAGTTCTTAAGTAATATGATTAATTGAACTTAAATTTATCATGAACTCAGTCCTGATAGTATTTGCATATCTATGTTGTAGATCAATTGCTTGCGTATAGCTTCCCCATTTTATTTATGATATGTTCCTAGAGAAAACTAAGTTGAAAGTTGATAGTAGCAATGATGCGGACTAGGTCCGTGATCTGAGGATTATCCTCATTGCTGCACAGAAGAATTATGTCCTTGATGCACCGCTAGGTGACAGAACTATTGCAGGAGCAGATGCAGACGTTATGAACGTTTGACAAGCTCGGTATGATTACTACTTGATAGTTTAGTGCACCATGCTTTACGGCTTAGAACCGGGACTTCAAAAATGTTTTGAAATATCACGGAGCATATGAGATGTTCCAAGAGCTGAAATTGGTATTTCAGACTCATGCTCGAGTCGAGAGGTATGAGACCTCTGACAAGTACTTTGCCTACAAGATGGAGGAGAATAGCTCAACCAATAAGCATGTGCTCAGAATGTATGAGTACTACAATCGCTTGAATCAAGTGGGAGTTAATCTTCCAGATAAGATAGTGATTGACAGAGTTCTCTAGTCACTATCAGCAAGTTACTGGAACTTCGTGATGAATTATAATATGCAAGGGATGACGAAAACGATTCCCCGAGCTCTTCGCGATGCTGAAATCAACGAAGGTAGAAATCAAGAAAAGCATCAAGTGTTGATGGTTGACAAGACCACTAGTTTCAAGTAAAAGGGAAAGGGAAATAAAGGGAACTTCAAGAAGAATGGAAAGCAAGTTGCCACTCCCATGAAGAAGCCCAAAGCTAGACCTAAGCCTGAGACTGAGAGCTTCTACTGCAAAGGGACTGGTCACTGGAAGCGGTACTGCCCCAAGTATTTGGCGGATAAGAAGGATGGCGAAGTGAACAAAAGTATATATGATATACATGTTATTGATGTGTATTTTACTAGTGTTCATAGTAACCCCTGGGTATTTGATACTGGTTCAGTTGCTATGATTAGTAACTTAAAACATGAGTTACAAAATGAACAGAGACTAGTTGAGGGCGAGGTGACGATGTGTGTTGGAAGTGATTCCAAGGTTGATAAGATCACCATCGCACACTCCCTTTACCTTCGGGATTAGTGTTGAACCTAAAATAAATGTTATTTGGTGTTTGCGTTGAGCATAATATGATTGGATCATGTTTATTGCAATACGGTTATTCATTTAAGTCTAAGAATAATTGTTATTCTGTTTACATGAATAAAACCTTCTATGGTCATACACCCAAGGTGAATGGTTTATTGAATCTCGATCGTAGTGATACACATATTCATAATGTTGATGCCAAAAGATGCTAAGTTGATAATGATAGTGCAATGTACTAGTGGCACTGCCGTTTAGGTCATATTGGTGTAAAGCGCATGAAGAAACTCCATGCTGATGGGCTTTTGAATCACTTGATGCTTGCGAACCATGCCTCTTGGGCAAGATGACTAAAGAGTCCGTTCTCCGGAACAATGGAGCGAGCCACTAACTTATTGGAAATAATACATACCGATGTATGCGGTCCAATGAGTGTTGAGGCTCGCGGCGGGTATCATTATTTTCTGACCTTCACAGATGATTTGAGCAGATATGGGTATATCTACTTAATGAAACATAAGTCTGAAACATTTGAAAAGTTCAAAGAATTTCAGAGTGAAGTGGAAAATCATCGTAACAAGAAAATAAAGTTTCTACGATCTGATCGCAGAGGCTAATATTTGAGTTACTAGTTTGGCGTTCAATTCAAACAATGTGGAATAGTTTCACAAACTCATGCCACCTGGAATACCACAACATAATGGAGTGTCCGAACGTCATAAACGTACTTTATTGGATATAGTGCAATCTATGATGTCTCTTATCTATTTACCACTATAACTTTGGGGTTATGCATTAGAGACAGCTACATTCACGTTAAATAGGGCACCGTCTAAATCTGTTGAGACGACACCGTATGAACTATGGTTTGGCAAGAATCCTAAGCTGTCGTTTCTTAAAGTTTGGGATTGTGATGCTTATGTGAAAAAGTTTCAGCCTGATAAGCTCAAACCCAAATCGGAGAAGTGCGTCTTCATAGGATACCCCAAAGAAACTGTTGGGTACACCTGATACGTCTCCAACGTATCTATAATTTTTGATTGTTCCATGCTATTATATTATCTGTTTTGGATGTTTAATGGGCTTTATTATGCACTTTATATTATTTTTGGGACTAACCTACTAACCAAAGGCCCAGTGCAAATTGCTGTTTTTTTGCCTATTTCAGTGTTTCGCAGAAAAGGAATATCAAACGGAATCCAAACGGAATGAAACCTTCGGGAGAGTTATTTTTGGAACAAACGCAATCCAGGAGACTTGGAGTGGACGCCAAGGAAGCAACGAGGCGGCCATGAGGTAGGGAGGCGCGCCTCCACCCTCATGGGCCCCTTCTCGCTCCAGCGACCTCCTTCCTTCGCCTATATATACTCATATACCCTGAAAACATCAGAGAGCACCACGAAACCCTATTTCCACCGCCGCAACCATCTGTACCTATGAGATCCCATCTTGGGGCCTTTTCCGGCGCTCCGCCGGAGGGGGAATCGATCACGAAGGGCTTCTACATCAACACCATAGCCTCTCCGATGATGTGTGAGTAGTTTACTACAGACCTTCGGGTCCAAGTTATTAGCTAGATGGTTTCTTCTCTCTCTTTGGATCTCAATACAAAGTTCTCCTCGATTCTCTTGGAGATCTATTTGATGTAATTCTTTTTGCGGTGTGTTTGTCGAGATCCGGTGAATTGTGGGTTTATGATCAAGATTATCTATGAACAATATTTGGTTCTTCTCTGAATCCTTATATGTATGATTTGTTATCTTTGCAAGTCTCTTTGAATTATCAGCTTGGTTTGGCCTACTAGATTGATCTTTCTTGCAATGGGAGAAGTGCTTAGCTTTGGGTTCAATCTTGCGGTGTCCTTTCCTAGTGACAGCAGGGGCAGCAAGGCACGTATTGTATTGTTGCCATCGAGGATAAAAAGAGGGGGTTTATATCATATTGCTTGAGTTTATCCCTCTACATCATGTTATCTTGCCTAATGCATTACTCTGTTCTTATGAACTTAATACTCTAGATGCATGCTGGATAGCGGTCGATGTGTGGAGTAATAGTAGTAGATGCAGAATCGTTTCGGTCTACTTGTCGCGGACGTGATGCCTATATACATGATCATGCCTGGATATTCTCATAACTATGCGCTTTTCTATCAATTGCTCGACAGTAATTTGTTCACCCACCGTAGATTATGCTATCTTGAGAGAAGCCACTAGTGAAACCTATGGCCACCGGGTCTATCTTCCATCATATTATTTTCCTATCAATTTACTATTTCTGCCGCCGTTTATTTTGCAATCTTTACTTTCCAATCTATATCGTAAAAATACCAAAAATATTTATCTTATTATCTATATCAGATCTCACTTTTGCAAGTGGTCGTGAAGGGATTGACAACCCCTTTATCGCGTTGGTTGCAAGGTTCTTATTTGTTTGTGCAGGTACAAGGCGACTTGCGTGTAACCTCGTGCTGGATTGATACCTTGGTTCTCAAAAACTGAGGGAAATACTTACGCTACTTTGCTGCATCACCCTTTCCTCTTCAAGGGAAAACCAACGCATGCTCATGAGGTAGCAAGAAGGATTTCTGGCACCGTTGCCTGGGAGGCTTACGCCAAGTCAAGTCAAGATTTGATCTCCCAGCAACTAGCGATTTCTGGCGCCGTTGCCGGGGAGGTCTACGCACAAGTCAAGACATACCCAGTACCCATCACAAACTCTTCTCCCTTGCATTACATTATTTGCCATTTGCCTCTCGTTTTCCTCTCCCCCACTTCACCCTTGCCGTTTTATTCGCCCTCTATTTCCGTTCATATCTTTTTGCTTGCTTCTTGTGTGCTTGTGTGTTGGATTGTTTGTCACGATGGCTCAAGACAATACTAAATTGTGTGACTTTTCCAATACCAACAAGAATGATTTTCTTGGCACTTCGATTGCTCCTATTACCGATACTGAATCTTGTGAAATTAATGCTGCTTTGCTGAATCTTGTCATGAAAGATCAATTCTCTGGCCTTCCTTGTGAAGATGCCACTACACATCTAAACAACTTTGTTGATTTGTGTGATATGCAAAAGAAGAAAGACATGGATAATGATATTGTTAAATTGAAGCTATTTTCGTTTTCGCTTAGAGATCGTGCTAAAACTTGGTTTTCATCTTTGCCTAAAAATAGTATCGATTCATGGAATAAGTGCAAAGATGCTTTTATCTCTAAGTATTTTCCTCCCGCTAAGATCATCTCTCTTAGAAACGATATTATGAATTTTAAGCAACTTGATCTTGAGCATGTTGCACAATCTTGGGAGAGGATGAAATTAATGATACGTAATTGCCCTACACATGGTTTGAATTTATGGATGATTATACAAATTTTTTATGTCAGATTGAATTTTGCTTCTAGAAATCTTTTAGATTCGGTCGCGGGAGGCACTTTTATGGTTAATTATTCTCAATGGCACACCGAAAGATCTACTAGTAAAAAGGTTCATGCGATAGAAGAGATTAATGTTTTGAGTGGAAAGATGGATGAACTCATGAAATTGTTTGCTAATAAGAGTGTTTCTTCTGATCCTAATGATATGCCTTTGTCTACTTTTATTGAGAATAATAATGAATCTATGGATGTGAATTTTGTTGGTAGGAACAATTTTGGTAACAACGCGTATAGAGGAAACTTTAATCCTAGGCCGTTTCCTAATAATTCCTCTAATAATTATGGTAATTCCTACAACAACTCTTATGGAAATTTTAATAAGATGCCCTCTGATTTTGAGACTAGTGTTAAAGAATTTATGATTTCGCAAAAGAATTTCAATGCTTTGCTTGAAGAAAAATTGCCTAAGATTGATGAGTTGGCTAGGAACATGGATAGAATTTCTCTTGATGTTGATTCTTTGAAACTTAGATCTATTCCACCTAAGCATGATATCAATGAGTCTCTCAAAGCTATCAGAATTTCCATTGATGAATGCAAAGAAAGAACCACTAGGATGCGTGCTAAAAAGGATTGCTTTATGAAAGCGTGTTCTTCTAGTTTTCATGATAATAAGGATGAAGATCTAAAAGTGATTGATATGTCTCCTATTAAATCTTTGTTTTGCAATATGAATCTTGATAATGATGGGATTGTAGAAGAGTCAACTTTAGTTAAAAGGCGTCCCAATGATTCTGAGTTTTTAGATTTTGATGCAAAAATTGGTAAAAGTGGGATTGAAGAGGTCAAAACTTTACATAGCAATGAACTCACTATTTTGGATTTCAAGGAATTTAATTATGATAATTGTTCTTTAATAGATTGTATTTCCTTGTTGCAATCCGTGTTAAATTCTCCTCATGCTTATGATCAAAATAAAGCTTTTACTAAACATATCGTTGATGCTTTAATGCAATCTTATGAAGAAAAGCTTGAATTAGAAGTATCTATACCTAGAAAACTTTATGATGTGTGGGAAACTACTATTAAAATTAAGACTAAAGATCACGAATGCTATGCTTTGTGTGATTTGGGTGCTAGCGTTTCCACGATTCCAAAAACTTTGTGTGATGTGTTAGGTTTCCGTGAATTTGATGATTGTTCTTTAAACTTGCATCTTGCAAATTCCACCATTAAGAAACCTATGGGATGGATTAATGATGTTTTTATTGTTGCAAATAAGAATTATGTGCCCGTAGATTTTATTGTTCTTGATATAGATTGCAATCCTACATGTTCTATTATTCTTGGTAGACCTTTCCTTAGAACGATTGGTGCAATTATTCATATGAAAGAAGGAAATGTTAGATTCCAATTTCCGTTAAGGAAAGGCATGAAACACTTTCCTAGGAATAAAATTAAATTACCTTATGAATCTATTATGAGAGCCACTTATGGATTGCATACCAAAGATGGCAATACCTAGATCTATTCTTGCCTTTATGCCTACCTAGGGGCGTTAAACGATAGCGCTTGTTGGGAGGCAACCCAATTTTATTTTTGTTTCTTGCTTTTTTTGTCTGTTTAGTAAACAAATAATTCATCTAGCCTCTGGTTAGATGTGGTTTTATGTTTTAATTAGTGTTTGTGCCAAGTAGAACCTTTGGGAAGACTTGGGTGAAGTCTTTATGATCTTGCTGTAAAAAACAGAAACTTTAGTGCTCACGAGATTAGCTGCCTTTTTTTACTGGAGAGCGCTTTTAGGTTTATTATTTTTGCAGATGATTAATAAACAAATTCCTCACGTCCACCAATTTATTTCAGAATTTTTGGAGTTACAGAATTATACGTTTGATATAGATTTCTACAGACTGTTCTGTTTTTGACATTCTGTTTTTCGTGTGTTGTTTGCTTATTTTGATGAATCTATGGCCAGTATCGGGGGGTATGAACCATAGAGAAGTTGGAATACAGTAGGTTTAACACCAATATAAATAAAGAATGAGTTCATTATAGTACCTTAAAGTGGTGATTTGTTTTCTTATACTAACGGAGCTTATGAGATTTTCTGTTGAGTTTTGTGTTGTTAAGTTTTCAAGTTTTTGGGTAAAGATTTGATGGATTATGGAATAAGGAGTGGCAAGAGCCTAAGCTTGGGGATGCCCAAGGCACCCCAAGGTAAAATTCAAGGACAACCAAAAGCCTAAGCTTGGGGATGCCCCGGAAGGCATCCCCTCTTTCGTCTTTGTCCATCGGTAACTTTACTTGAGGCTATATTTTTATTCACCACATGACATGCGTTTTGCTTGGAGCGTCTTGTATGATTTGAGTCTTTGCTTTTTAGTTTAACACAATCATGCTTTCTTTACACACCTTTGAGAGAGACACACATGAATCGGAATTTATTAGAATACTCTTTGTGCTTCACTTATATCTTTTGAGCTAGATAATTTTGCTCTAGTGCTTCGCCTATATCTTTTAGAGGACGGTGGTGGTTTTATTTTATAGAAATTATTGATCTCTCGTGCTTCACTTATATTATTTTTAGAGTCTTATAGAACAGCATGGTAATTTGCTTTGGCTATAAAATTAGTCCTAATATGATGAACATCCAAGATAGGTATAATAGAAACTATGATATAAAGTGCATCGAATACTATGAGAAGTTTGATACTTGATAATTGTTTTGAGATATGAAGATGGTGATATTAGAGTCATGCTAGTTGAGTAGTTGTGAATTTGAGAAATACTTGTTCTAAAGTTTGTGATTCCCGTAGCATGCACGTATGGTGAACCGTTATGTGATGAAGTCGGAGCATGATTTATTTATTGATTGTCTTCCTTATGAGTGGCGGTCGGGGACGAGCGATGGTCTTTTCCTACCAATCTATCCCCCTAGGATCATGCGCGTAGTACTTCGTTTTGATAACTAATAGATTTTTGCAATAAGTATGTGAGTTCTTTATGACTAATGTTGAGTCCATGGATTATACGCACTCTCACCCTTCCACCATTGCTAGCCTCTCTAATACTGCGCACCTTTCGCCGGTATCATACACCCACCATATACCTTCCTCAAAACAGCCACCATACCTACCTATTATGGCATTTCCATAGCCATTCCGAGATATATTGCCATGCAACTTACCACCGTTCCATTTGTTATGACACGTTTCATCATTGTCATATTGCTTTGCATGATCATGTAGTTGACATCGTATTTGTGGCAAAGCCACCTTTATAATTCTTTCATATATGTCACTCTTGATTAATTGCATATCCCGGTACACCCGCCGGAGGCATTCACATAGAGTCATATTTTGTTCTAAGTATTGAGTTGTAATTCTTGAGTTGTAAGTAAATAAAAGTGTGATGATCATCATTATTAGAGCATTGTCCCAAGTGAGGAAAGGATGATGGAGACTATGATTCCCCCACAAGTCGGGATGAGACTCCGGACGAAAAAAAAAGAAAAAAAGAGGCCATAAAAAAGAGAAAAGGCCCAAATAAAAAAAATGAGAGAAAAAGAGAGAAGGGACAATGTTACTATCCTTTTACCACACTTGTGCTTCAAAGTAGCACCGTGATCTTCATGATAGAGAGTCTCCTATGTTGTCACTTTCATTTACTAGTGGGAATTTTACATTATAGAACTTGGCTTGTATATTCCAATGATGGGCTTCCTCAAAATGCCCTAGGTCTTCGTGTGCAAGCGAGTTGGATGCACACCCACTTAGTTTCTTTTGTTGAGCTTTCATACACTTATAGCTCTAGTGCATCCGTTGCATGGCAATCCCTACTCACTCACATTGATATCTATTGATGGGCATTTCCATAGCCCGTTGATACGTCTAGTTGATGTGAGACTATCTTCTCCTTTTTGTCTTCTCCACAACCACCATTCTATTCCACATATAGTGCTATGTCCATGGCTCACGCTCATTTATTGCGTGAAAATTGAAAAAGTTTGAGAACATCAAAAGTATGAAACAATTGCTTGGCTTGTCATTGGGGTTGTGCATGATTTAAATATTTTGTGTGATGAAGATAGAGCATAGCCAGACTATATGATTTTGTAGGGATAACTTTCTTTGGCCATGTTACTTTGAGAAGACATGATTGCTTTGTTAGTATGCTTGAAGTATTATTATTTTTATGTCAACATTAAACTTCTATCTTGAATCTTTGGATCTGAACATTCATACCACAATAAAGTAAATTACATTGAGAATTATGCTAGGTAGCATTCCACATCAAAAATTCTGTTTTTTATCATTTACCTACTCGAAGCAGGAATTAAGCTTGGGGATGCATGATACGTCTCCAACGTATCTATAATTTTTGATTGTTCCATGCTATTACATTATCCGTTTTGGATGTTTAATGGGCTTTATTATGCACTTTTATATTATTTTTGGGACTAACCTACTAACCAAAGGCCCAGTGCAAATTGCTGTTTTTTGCCTATTTCAGTGTTTCGCAGAAAAGGAATATCAAACGGAATGAAACTTCGGGAGAGTTATTTTTGGAACAAACGCAATCCAGGGGACTTGGAGTGGACGTTAAGGAAGCAACGAGGCGGCCACAAGGTAGGGAGGCGCGCCCAGGGGGGTAGGCGCGCCCCCCACCCTCATGGGCCCCTCGTGGCTCCACCGACCTCCTTCCTTCGCCTATATATACTCATATACCCTGAAAACATCAGAGAGCACCACGAAACCCTATTTCCACCGCCGCAACCTTCTGTACCCGTGAGATCCCATCTTGGGGCCTTTTCCGGCGCTCCTCCGGAGGGGGAATCGATCATGGGGGGCTTCTACATCAACGCCATAGCCTCTCCAATGATGTGTGAGTAGTTTACTACAGACCTTCGGGTCCATAGTTATTAGCTAGATGGCTTCTTCTCTCTCTTTGGATCTCAATACAAAGTTCTCCTCGATTCTCTTGGAGATCTATTTGATGTAATTCTTTTTGCGGTGTGTTTGTCGAGATCCGATAAATTGTGGGTTTATGATCAAGATTATGTATGAACAATATTTGGTTCTTCTCTGAATTCTTATATGTATGATTTGTTATCTTTGCAAGTCTCTTCGAATTATCAGTTTGGTTTGGCCTACTAGATTGATATTTCTTGCAATGGGAGAAGTGCTTAGCTTTGGGTTCAATCTTGCGGTGTCCTTTCCCAGTGACAGCAGGGCAGCAAGGGACATATTGTATTGTTGCCATTGAGGATAAAAAGATGGGGTTTATATCATATTGCTTGAGTTTATCCCTCTACATCATGTCATCTTGCCTAATGCGTTACTCTGTTCTTATGAACTTAATACTCTAGATGCATGCTTGATAGTGGTCGATGTGTGGAGTAATAGTAGTAGATGCAGAATCATTTCGATCTACTTGTCGCGGACGTGATGCCTATATACATGATCATGCCTGGATATTCTCATAACTATGCGCTTTTCTATCAATTGCTCGACAGTAATTTGTTCACCCACCGTAGATTATGCTATCTTGAGAGAAGCCACTAGTGAAACCTATGGCCCCCGGGTCTATCTTCCATCATATTATTTTCCTATCAATTTACTATTTCTGCCGCCGTTTATTTTGCAATCTTTACTTTCCAATCTATATCATAAAAATACCAAAAATATTTATCTTATTATCTCTATCAGATCTCACTTTTGCAAGTGGTCGTGAAGGGATTGACAACCCCTTTACCGCGTTGGTTGCAAGGTTCTTATTTGTTTGTGCAGGTACAAGGCGACTTGCATGTAACCTCCTACTGGATTGATACCTTGGTTCTCAAAAACTGAGGGAAATACTTACGCTACTTTGCTGCATCACCCTTTCCTCTTCAAGGGAAAACCAACGCATGCTCAAGAGGTAGCAACACCTTCTATCACAGATCCGAAGGCAAGATCTTTGTTGCTAAGAGTGGGTCCTTTCTAGAGAAGGAGTTTCTCTTGAAAGAAGTGAGTGGGAGGAAAGTAGAACTTGATGAGGTAATTGTACCTTCTCTCGAATTGGAAAGTAGCTCATCACTGAAATCTGTTCCAGTGATGCCTACACCATTTAGTGAGGAAGTTAACGATGATGATCATGAAACTTCAGATCAAGTTACTACCGAACCTCGTAGGTCAACCAGAGTACGATCCGCATCAGAGTGGTACGGTAATCCTGTTCTAGAAGTCATGTTGGTAGATCATGATGAACGTACGAACTATGAGGAAGCGATGATGAGCCCAGATTCCGATAAATGGCTTGAGGCCATGAAATCTAAGATAGAATCCATGTATGAGAACAAAGTTTGGACTTTGGTGGACTTGCACGATGATCGGCAAGCCATTGAGAATAAATGGATCTTCAAGAGGAAGACGAACGCTGATAGTAGTGTTACTATCTACAAAGCTCAACTTGTCGAAAAGGGTTTTTGACAAATTCAAGATGTTGACTATGATGAGATTTTCTCACTCGTATCGATGCTTAAAGTATGTCTGAATCATGTTAGCAATTGCCACATTTTATGAATCTGACAAATGGATATCAAAACTGCATTCCTTTATGGATTTATTAAAGAAGAGTTGTATATGATACAACCAGAAGGTTTTGTCAATCCTAAAGGTGCTAAAAAAATGTGCAAGCTCCAGCGATCCATCTATGGACTGGTGCAAGCATCTCGGAGTTGGAATATACGCTTTGATAAGTTGATCAAAGCATATAGTTTTATACATACTTGCGGTGAACCCCGTATTTACAAGAAAGTGAGTGGGGGCACTACAGCCTTTCTGATAAGTATATGTGAATGACATAGTGTTGATCAGAAATGATGTAGAATTTTCTAGAAAGCATAAAGGAGTGTTTGAAAGGAGTTTTTCGAAGAAAGACCTCGGTGAAGCTGCTTACATATTGGGCATCAAGATCTATAGAGATAGATCAAGACGCTTGATAAGATTTTTGAATAAGTACATACCTTGACAAGATTTTTGAAGTAGTTCAAAATGGAATAGTCAAAGGAGTTCTTGCCTCTATTGCAAGGTGTAAAGTTGAGTAAGACTCAAAACACGACCACGGCGGAAAATAGAAAGAGAATGAAAGTCATTCCCTATGCCTCAGCCATAGGTTCTATAAAGTATGCTATGCTGTGTACCAAACCCATTGTGTACCTTGCCATGAGTTTGGCAAGGGGGTACGATATTGATCCAGGAGTGGATCACTTGACAGCTGTAAAAATTATCCTTAGAAGACTAAGGAGATATTTCTCGGTTATGGAGGTGATAAAGAGTTCGTTGCAAATAGTTGCGCTGATGCAATCTTTTACACCGATCCGGATGACTCTGAGTCTTAGTCTGGATACATATTGAAAGTGGGAGCAATTAGCTAGAGTAGCTCCTGGAGAGCATTGTACACATAGAAAATTTGCAAAATACATACTGCTCAGAATGTGACAGACCCATTGACTAAGCTTCTCTCACAAGCAAAACATGATCACACCTTAGTACTCTTTGGGTGTTAATCACATAGCGATGTGAACTAGATATTGACTCTAGTAAAACCCTTTGGGTATTAGTCACACGGCGATGTGAACTAATCACATGGTGATGTGAACTATTGGTGTTAAATCACATGGCGATGTGAACTAGATTATTGACTCTAGTGCAAGTGGGAGACTGAAGGAAATATGCCCTAGAGGCAATAATAAAGTTGTTATTTATATTTCCTTATATCATGATAAATGTTTATTATTCATGCTAGAATTGTATTAACCGGAAACTTAGTACATGTGTGAATACATAGACAAACAGAGTGTCCCTAGTATGCCTCTACTTGACTAGCTCGTTAATCAAAGATGGTTAAGTTTCCTAACCATAGACATGTGTTGTCACTTGATGAACGGGATCACATCATTAGAGAATGATGTGATGGACAAGACCCATCCATTAGCTTAGCATAATGATCATTTAGTTTTATTGCTATTGCTTTTTTCATGACTTATACATATTCCTCAGACTATGAGATTATGCAACTCCCGAATACCAAAGGAACACCTTGTGTGCTATCAAACGTCACAACGTAACTGGGTGATTATAAAGATGCTCTACAGGTGTCTCCGAAGGTGTTTGTTGAGTTGGCATAGATCAAGATTAGGATTTGTCACTGCGTGTATCGGAGAGGTATCTCTAGGCCCTCTCGGTAATGCTCATCACTATAAGCCTTGCAAGCAATGTGACTAATGAGTTAGTTGTGGGATGATGCATTGCGGAAGGAATAAAGAGACTTGCCGGTAACGAGATTGAACTAGGTATGATGATACCGACGATCGAATCTCGGGCAAATAACGTACTCCCTCGCCCTCGCGGTGGACGTGCAGCAGTTCAATCGGTGTCAGATTGCCAGAAGCATATTGTACTGTTTTATCAGCATTGTTGGACCTCCCGAAATGGCCTCCACCACCGTGCCCTCCACCACCGTGCCCTCCATCACCAAGCCCTTCCTCGCCGTTGATCATGGTGATCTCTAAGAAGTTCTCATGGATGGTCTATTGCACTGGGATTTCAATCCTGGCCTTGCAGTGGCTGAACAGGTTCGTCGTCGCTTCAAATCCACGGTTCATTTCTCTCCCTCTGCATATACCAAGGAATTCTTCTTGGTGGTCACTTTCTCGTCTGCCTCGTTCAAGCTCTCTGTATTATCAGTTAGTCTTGTGCTCCAATGCTGCATTGGTGGAATTGCGGATGGTTTCAATGTGGTTCATCTACATGATCGTGCCTATCGGTTTTCTGTGGCTTCCAATAAAGTTGGGCATTTCATTTATGGGCTTCGAGACCGCATCTGGCCGGATTTCATCTGTCATTTCAATCTTTTTGGCCCTCATCATCATTTCTGGTTGGCAGTTGATCACAAATCCGTTGATGAAGAGTTGACTATTCCTTTGGCTCTTTCTCGTAGCCCTATAGCGGTCAAGACCAATCTAGATTTCCTACATAATTCTGAGGCACCTATTGGTCAACAATCTTCTGAATTACTTAAGTTTGGTTTGATTCAAGTTCTTGATCATGATGTTCATCCCGATCATCCAAATTTGGAAAGTGCTAAGGAAAACACATATATGGACGTCTCCGCTGATAAAGGGATTATTTTTGGTCAATTTGCTCCGGTGACATCTCAGGATATTTTGCCAATCAAGAAATTTGTGGGTATTAATTGTCCTTCCAAGAGTTGGGATTTGATTCCAGATAACACCCTTTATGATATTCTTGATTTTTGGCAAGACAAGTATGCGAATGATGATATTATGGCAGCTCTGAATTTAGTGTCAGTGCCTAATCGGAAATATATTATTGCCCGTTTGGGGCTATGCCATATTTGTTCTAGAATGGGCCACATCGCTGCTGACTGCACATTGCACCTACGTCATTCTGTGCATTCTCTGGGAAAGTTCCTTCAGGCAATATGGAATCTGCTGATACGCGCCGACCAAGTTGTGACTTGTGCAATAGCATCTCTCATATTGCTGTCTGCTGCCCGTCTAAATTACTTTGTACACGTTGTGGGTTGCTGGGCCACCTGGGCCGCCAATGTGGAGAAGATACCGCCTTATATCTCCGCTGGCAAGTTTCCTGCCAAGCCCACAAGCCGCGAGTGAGTATATCGAGGAGTCCCAAACTTTCCTTGGTCACACAGATTTGGGTACCCAAAAACAGGACTACTGGGGATTCTGTGCTGCAGAAAGGTATTCTCTCGCCGTCTCCTCCGCTTCCGGCTCTTTCTCATTCGTCGAGTCTGCCACCCATAGCCCTGTCATTGCAACCCACCCCTGCTCCTCCACCCCTGACCGTCCCCAAGCTGCGCACTAGGGTGGCAATGGCGAACTTCCCTGCAGTGCCTTTCCGTTTTGTGCCGGAGGGAGCTGCGCTCGAGCGGGGGCCGGACCACCGGCTACAGAGGAACACCATAGTCGTGGATGACCCTCCGTTGAGCCACGATAGGTATGCTATTGTCACTGTTACCCCCGCAATTCCGGACCATTGCAAGGAGTTAGTGCTGCAAGATGTGCTTAGTATTCTTCGAGATGATTTTCATCTGCGTATCCCTGATGCCTTTGTTTATCCGATTGGAGTTGGCATGGTTGCTTTTGAGGATGTTTTTATCCGGGATGAGTATATTAGACAGAGCCCTCATCAACTGGATCCTGTGGATGAAAGTATGACATTTTCTCTTGTTCCGCACGATGAAGGGGAAAATATGCGGTTGTGTCCGTTTCAGTATGTGGCCTGGATACTATTTCTTGCTTTCCCCATGGATTACCAAACAGAGCATTATATCAATAAAGCAGTATCCTGTTTTGGCAAACTTGAGCTTTGGCACAGACCTGGACAGAACAAGGAGAGAGTGTTGGTGTGTGCCATCGTCAGTGATATTGCTCTGGTTCCACATAGTCTGATTGTTAGGAGGTCCAGTCATCTGCCAGGGATGGGGCGCTCGTGGTCGGTGCCAGTTTATATTTTGAATGGTCGTGACACGCTGCCTGGATTAGTTGGTAATGAGGATGCCCCCCCGCCCATGAATGCTTCGCCACACCCATACGAGCTGCCGTTCCTGTCTGCAGCTCAACAGTGGCAGCTTGACCATCAGCAATGGATTCAACAGCAGGTAGATGAAGCTTGGGACCAGGGGCTTCCACAGCAGCAGCACGAACAGTTGCAAGAGAATGGTTGGGGAGTTTGGCCTGTTGTACCACCACCATACCGAGGCTTTAGTTTCAGAACCTATTTCCAGTACACTGGTAACTCTCTGATGGATGGTGTGGAGCACGACAGTAATTTTTCTGATGATCCGCAGGATGAATGGTCTATGTACTCCGATATTTATGAGGCGGCAGATAACTTTGTTCGAGGTGTTGACACCCCAGGGATGCAGTTTGTTCGTGCTTCTGGCTTTGAGAGGTCTGTGGTTGTTGACCCTTTTACTGCTATGCTGGACATCTTTGGTCTCATCTACGCTGGTCTCTGCACCCCTAGGCTCTGCAATGATAGCCCTCCACCCAGCTCTTTTGGTGCCTTTCAGTTCCCTCTCAATCCACTCAACTTGTTTGCGATTGTGGGCAATGCTATGGTCCATATCTGGACTCAATGCTGCACTGATCTCAGGAGGGAGGACTGTATCTGGGCCAGACTCCCAAAAGCTCTCTTTCTGGATAATGGGACCTATACTATCTGCATTTTTGTTGAGCCTGCTGGGTCGGAGTACACTCCACCATCTGCTCTTTCTAGGAATGGGAGCAGCGGGACTGTTGGTTTGGTCTTTGCTGGAGTTGCTGACAGTGGATCTGACCGTGTTGGCAAAATGCTTCTATAGGAGCCTGGTCATGTGGACACTACCCACCTACGCCGCAGTACTCGCTCCACCCGTTATGATGGGTTTCGTGTCACTCAGCCTTCTGATCTCAAACGAGGCATGTCCAAGGTGAAACCTCGGAAAACTCCGGTTGTCACTCGCAACTTGTCTGCTACGGCCCCGTCTGGTCATCCTGTTATTTTGGATGGCAGTTTAGAGTCTGTCCCTGCTCCTACACCAATCTCAGTTCTTCAGGAGATTGGCATTGTCCGATGTGGAGTGTCGCCTGAAGATCTCACTGCTGAGAAGCTGATGGTCGCTCCGCCAGCTTCATCCTCTCCCAACGATGCCGCAAACTAGGAGGTGGAATATCCTTTGCTGGAATGTCCGTGGACTTAACGCGGACAAAAAACATCTTGCTATTCGTAATGCTATTGATATAAGTGGTTGTGATGTATTATGTCTGCAAGAAACTAAGCGTGAGAATTTCGATAGGGCTTTTGTTAAAACTATTTGTCCCAAGAGACTCGATATGTTTGCTTTTATTCCCTCTCATGGGGCATCGGGTGGTCTGTTTACTGCTTGGAATTCCTCTGTTTTCTCTGGTATGGTTTTCCTTGAGGAGTCTTTTGCCCTTGGAACTAAATTCACTTCGTTACACTCCAATGCTGTCTGGACTCTAATCAATATTTATGGCCCATGTGATGGTATTGATCGTTCTACCTTTACGGCATGGCTGTTCAGTATGCACATTCCAATCTCTGATGATTGGATCTTGGCTGGTGATTTTAATTACTGTCGAGCACCTGATAACGGAAGTAGGCCGGGTGGCAACGCCAATGATATGTTGATCTTCAATGATTTTATTCGCACCCAGTCTTTAGTGGAACTACCCATCAAGGGTAGGACGTACACGTGGAGTAATATGCAAAATGACCCTTTGCTCGTGCAGTTGGATTGGTTCTTCTCCTCGGTGCATTGGACTTCTTCATATCCCAATACCACTATCTCGCCCTTGGGTAAACCTGTCTCAGATCATGTCCCCTGCGTCATTGGCATAGACTCGTGTATCCCTAAGAGCAAAGTGTTTCGCTTTGAGAACTACTGGATACATCTTTCAGGGTTTCATGACACTGTGCAACGCTCTTGGAACCAACCCTGCTATGCGGCTAACTCCGCGGCTCTGATCTGTAGAAAACTGAAGAAGTTGCGTTACGCCTTAAAATCCTGGAGCAGGAAAATCTCAAGATTATCCATTCTCATTGACAATTCTAATGAGACTCTTCTGAACTTGGATACGTTAGAGGATAAAAGACCTCTTACTACTCCAGAAACCAACTTCAGAATTATTCTCAAAGCACACCTCCTCAAGTTACTGGAGTATAAACGTATGTATTGGCAGAAAAGATGTACTATCCGGAGATTTCAAGTTGGGGATGGTAACACGAAATACTTTCATGCAGTGGCCACAGAGCGATACCGTAAGAACTCAATATCCACACTTAAACTTGATGAGGGTACGCTCATTGAGGATCACATAGGAAAGGCGTCCTTGCTGTTTTCTTCCTATAGACAGCGTTTGGGCTCCTCTGACCCCCCAAACATGCGCTCTGACTTACCTCAAATCATTAAGAAAGTGGAGGGCCTTGATGATTTGACAGTTCCTTTCACCACTGATGAAATTGATCTAGTGGTCAAAGAGATGCCGCTGGATAGAGCACCAGGGCCAGATGGATTTAACGGTTGCTTCATGAAGTCAAGTTGGAATATTATAAAACAGGACTTTTATCAGCTTGTCATGGATTTCTATGAGGGAGACCTAGACCTTGACAGCATTAATACTGGGTTCATTACTTTGATTCCTAAATGCCAATCCCCAAAAACAGTCAATGATTACCGCCCAATCACACTTCTAAACTATTGTCTGAAGATCATTACCAAATTGCTTGCGAATCGTCTTCAGAGGGTCATCTTGCGCATTATCCATACAAACCAATACGGGTTCCTTAAGAGCAGATCGATTCAGGATTGCTTAGCTTGGGCGTTCGAGTACACTCATCAGTGTCAGGCGTCGGGGAGAAAGGTCTTGCTGCTAAAACTAGACTTCGCCAAAGCGTTTGATACTATTGAACATGCCCCTATGATAGAGATCATGAGAGCGATGGGGTTTAATGAGAAGTGGCTACAATGGATTGCTTGTCTCTTCCAGTCAGGTAAATCCCCGGTCCTTCTAAATGGCACACCAGGAAGGCAGTTCTCTTGCAAACGGGGAGTACGCCAAGGGGATCCTCTTTCACCGCTCATATTTGTCCTAGCGGCTGATCTGTTGCAGTCTGCCATCAACCATGCCTTCCATGAGGGGATACTTCAGAAACCAATCCCGACAGCTGAGATAGACTACCCGGTAATCCAGTATGCGGACGACACGATTGTCTTCCTACCAGCTGTGAAAGAGCAGGTTGAGGCTCTGAAAAAACTCCTGGTTGACTATGCTGCGTCCATTGGGTTACGACTCAATTTTCAGAAATCAACCTTGATTCCGATTAATGTTACACAAGCGGAAGCACTGGATTTTGCAGACATGTTCGGTTGTGTTGTGGGGAAAATGCCATTCACATATTTAGGGCTCCCGCTTGGGACTACTAAACCCACAATAATGGATTTCATGCCTCTTGTGACATCCGTCGAGAGAAGAGTCTCTGTGGCTGCTAACCTGCTAGACTACGGATCGAAACTCACCTATGTTAATTCAGTGGTGTCATCACTTATGGTGTATGCCATGTGTTCACTCAGAATCCCTCCTAAGATAGTGGAACACCTGGATAAAATCCGTAGGCAATGCTTCTGGAGCAGGAAGACGGAGGATGGGACAAAAAGCACCTCTCTTGCCTCTTGGGAGCTTGTCTGTCGCCCCAAGGCTGTAGGGGGACTTGGGATTGTGGACCTTAAACTTCAGAATCAAGGCCTTTTGCTCAAACAGCTACACAAGTTTTACAACAAACTAGATATGCCATGGGTGAACCTGATATGGAGTGCATACTACTCAGCTGTTGTACCGCATGCCTCGGAACCTTGTGGCTCCTTCTGGTGGCGGGATCTCATGCAATTATCAGACATCTTCAGAGGAGTGACTAAGATCAAAGTTGGGAACGGTAGTACAACCTTGTTCTGGAAGGATCTATGGAGTGATCAACCACTGGAGACCGCATGCCCGAGGGCATTTTCATTTGCGAGAGCTGAGGATGTGTCACTACAGACTTTGCTGAGATCTAGCACCATTGGAGAGGCTTTTCACATACCTTTCTCTCCTCAGGCAAGAGCAGAAGTTGACGAGATTCAGGCTCTAACTGTGGGGATTGATCCTGACACTGACACAAATGACAAATGGTGTTGTGTCTGGGATGCTAGAGAACTGGGAGCTTTCAAATCAAGTGATTACTATAAGTTCTGCTTTAAAGAGGTGCTTGTGGATGCAGTCTTTCCTTGGATTTGGAAATCCAAATGCACGAACAAATGGAAAGTCTTTGCTTGGCTGCTGTTTGCTGATCGTCTGAATACTCGAAACATATTGAGGAGAAGGCAGTATAAACTGGAAGGTGATGTGTACACCTGTCTGCTTTGTGACACGCCCCCGGAGGAAACAGTGACCCACCTATTCTTCCACTGCCCATTTGCAACTGAATGTTGGACTGCGATTGGAATGCATTGGCATGATTCCCAATGCAGGCTGGAACTCATCCATGAGGGAAGAAGATCCTGGGGTGGTCCATTATTCATGGAAATTTTCATCATAGCAGCTTGGGGGGTGTGGAAAGAGAGGAATAATAAACATTTTAGAAATGTGATGCCATCAATGGAATCCTGGAGAGGCAGGTTCAAAGATGATATGTCCATGATGGTACACCGCACTAAAATCTCTCTCCACTCCTTCATCAGAGGATTGGTGGGCACCCTCTGATCTCTACCACCCCTTCGCTTGTTTCTTTCTAGTAGGTTTTGATACCTCCTTGCTCCACCTAGTTTGTATTGTACTGCTCATCTACATACCTTGTAACTATGGGGCCCCACCTCCCTTGATCCTGGTGTTGCACTAATTTAAAGTCAGTAGGAGCCTCTCCTACTGTCAGAGTTCTCAAAAAAAGGGAATAACGTATGTTGTTATGCGGTTTGACCGATAAAGATCTTCGTAGAATATGTAGGAGCCAATATGAGCATCCAGGTTCCGCTATTGTTTATTGACCGGAGATGTGTCTCGGTCATGTCTACACAGTTGTCGAACCCATAGGGTCCGCATGCTTAACGTTCGATGACGATTTGTATTATGAGTTATGTGATTTGATGACTGAAGTTTGTTCGGAGTCCCGGATGAGATCGCGGACATAACGAGGAGTCTCGAAATGGTCGAGAGGTAAAGATTGATATATTGGAAGGTAGTATTCGTACACCGGAAGGGTTCCAGAGTGTAGCGGGTACATACCGGAGTACCGGCGGGGTTACCGGAACCCCCCGGGGAAAGATATGGGCCTTATGGGCCATAGGAGGGAGGCTAACCAGCCCATAAGGGAGGAGGCCGAATTGGACTTGGGAAGGGAGCACCACCCCACTTTCCTTCTCCTACTCCCTCTCCTTCCCCTTTTCCCCCTCCGGTAGAAGGAAAAAAGGGTGGGGCCGAATCCTAGTAGGAGTGGAGTCCTAGTAGAACTCCCCTCTCTCTGGCGCGCCCCTTGTTGGCCGGCCTCCTCCTCCCCTGCTTTATATATGGGGGCAGGGGGCACCCCAAAGACACAACAGAAAATTGTCTTAGCCGTGTGCGGTGCCCCCCTCCACAGTTACACACCTCGGTCATATCGTCGTAGTGCTTAGGCGAAGCCCTGCGCCGGTAACTTCATCATCACCGTCGCCACGCCGTCGTGCTGACGGAACTCTCCCTCGTTCTCAACTGGACCAAGAGATCTAGGGATGTCATCGAGCTGAACGTGTGCTGAACGCGGAGGTGCCGTACTTTCGGTACTTGGATCGGTTGGATCGCGAAGACGTTTGACTACATCAACCGCGTTACTAAACGCTTCCGCTTTCGGTCTACGAGGGTACGTGGACACACTCTCCCCGCTCGTTGATATGCTTCTCCTAGATAGATCTTGCGTGATCGTAGGAAATTTTTGAAATACTACGTTCCCCAACAATTTTAATCTTCTTCTTATGTGCTTTGTGGATTTCATGTTGTCCTTTGAACTATTAGCCTTGGCAATCATTGTTTGATTATCACAGTTCACCAGGACTGGTTTATCAACCACTGACACATCCATCAAAAGCTCTCAAAGCCATTCTGCTTCGACGCATGATGTGTCTAATATTGTGAGTTCTACTTCCATGGTCGATCTGGTTAAGATCTTCTGCTTGCAAGACTTCCAGGAAACAACACCACCACCAAGTGTGAATACATATCCACTTGTGGCATTCATCTCATCAGCATTAGATATCCAATTCGAATCACTGTACCCCTCAAGTATCGTTGGGTACCTAGAATAGTGAATTCCGTAGTTCATAGTACCTTGCAAATAACGCATCACTCGCTCAACAACATGCCAATGCACATCTCCCGAATAGGAAACAAACCGGCTCAGTTGCACACAACAAATGAGATGCCAGGACGAGTAGTGCAAGCTAGGTACATAAGTGAACCAACCACTTGAGAATATCTCAATTGATCTACAGACGTGCCTTCTAACTTTCGAATCCGTGCACTAGGATCATAAGGTGTTGCGGAAGGTTTGCAGTCAGAATATCCAGAACGGCTCAAAATCTTCTCGATGCAGTGGGATTGCAAAATTGTAATTCCACCCTCAGTGTCTCGTAGTAGCTTGATGTTCAAGATAACATCAGCCATTCCCAGGTCTTTCATCTCAAAGCATGAGATAGAAAAGCCTTGACCTCCTCAATGACTTTGAGGTGGGTCCCAAATATCAGTACGTGATCGACATACAGACACAGTATAACTCCTTCGCCCCCACCATAGTGATAGTATACACATTTGTCAGCTTCATTAACAACAAAGCCAGCAGATGTCAAAGTGTTATCGAACTTCTCATGCCATTGCTATGCGCTTGTTTCAGGCCACACAAAGATTTCACTAGCTTGCACACCTTTCTTTCCTGACCATTTACTACAAAGTCATCTAGCTGTTGCATGTAAATTTCCTTGTCTAACTCTCCGTTAAGGAAAGCCATCTTAATGTCCATCTGATGAACGAGAAGACCATGCGAGGCAGCTAATGCGAGTAACACTTGAATGGTTGTCAGTCTAGCCACTGGTGAGTAAGTATCGAAGAAATCTTGTTCTTCTTATTTTTGGGTATAACCCTTGGCCACAAGCCTAGCCTTGTACTTATCAACTAAGAAGTAGCGTGGATACCGTGAAATGCGAAATCCACATTAGAATTGGAGATCCCTGTGACAAACACACTCTAATTCAAAGAACTCTTCATTAATTAATTATAGTATCTCATTTCGAAGGACTAATTATTTGCAAGGAAAACAGGGGCATGGTAATACATACAGATTCGTTTGCCAACGAAAGAAGATTCGTTTGCATTCTCAAATGTAGGCGCACCAGGCAGACCAGGGCCGTGTCGTGGTGGTCGCGTGTGTCGTATGGACGCTAGCACCCGCCCACCCCTTCCCCCAAAAAAAGAAGGACGGCAAAAAGTTCGTGCTTCCACATTTTGGATTGAAATAACTGGCGGTCCCAATTCCAGCCCTGCAAAATCTCCCTTCTCCCCATCCACTTTCGTGCCTAGAGCGTTGAAATCCCTAATTCGCCGCCAACCCAAGCAAAATTCGAATCGCTCCTCATCTCGTCTCTTTCCCCACCTCTGTGTCGGACGACAAAGACGACTGTCACGCTTCACCACCGCACCAGAGCTGCCTCATCTATGCCCTCGTACACCACACCGGGTGGTCTACCGACAACGTCGGCCGCCGCAACCGACGTGCCTCACAGACACCGACTTCCACCGCATCAGGTGCGCTTCACCGATGCTGTCTTCCACCTCACCGGGGCTACTTCACTGAGCACATCGTAGACTGATATGTCCATTTTGCATCATGCTTTTATATCGATATTCATTGCATTATGGGCTGTTATTACACGTTATGTCACAATACTTATGCCTTTTGTCTCTTATTTTACAAGGTTTACATGAGGAGGGAGAATGCCGATAGCTGGAATTCTGGGCTGGAAAAGGAGCAAATATTAGAGACCTATTCTGCACAACTCCAAAAGTCCTGAAACTCCACGGAAGTTATTTTTGGAATTAATAAAAAATACTGAGCGGAGAAAGTACCAGAGGGGGGCCACCCACCATCCACGAGGGTGGGGGGCGCGCCCTACCCCCTGGGCGTGCCCCCTGCCTCGTGGGCCCCCTGGCAGGCCTCCGGTGCCCATCTTCTGCTATATGAAGTCTTTTACCCTGTAAAAAATCATAAGCAAGCTTTCAGGACGAAACACCGCCGCCACGAGGCGGAACCAATCTAGGGCTCCGGCGGAGCTGTTCTGCCGGGGAAATGTCCCTCCGGGAGGGGGAAATCATCGCCATCATCATCACCAATGATCCTCTCTACCATCTCATCTCAAACCCTAGTTCATCTCTTGTATCAAATCTTTGTCCCAAAGCCTCAGATTGGTACCTGTGGGTTGCTAGTAGTGTTGATTACTCCTTGTAGTTGATGCTAGTTGGTTTATTTGGTGGAAGATCATATGTTCAGATCCTTTATGCATATTAATACCCCTCTCATTATGAACATGAATATGATTTGTGAGTAGTTACGTTTGTTCCTGAGGACATGGGAGAAGTCTTGCTATAAGTAGTCATGTGAATTTGGTATTCGTTCGATATTTTGATGAGATGTATGTTGTCTCTCATGTAGTGGTGTTATGTGAACGTCGACTACATGACACTTCACCATTGTTTGAGCCTAGAGGAAGGCATTGGGAAGTAATAAGTAGATGATGGGTTGCTAGAGTGACAGAAGCTTAAACCCTAGTTTATGCGTTGCTTCGTAAGGGGCTGATTTGGATCCATATGTTTCATGCTATGGTTAGGTTTACCTTAATACTTCACTTGTAGTTGCGGACGCTTGCAATAGGGGTTAATCATAGGTGGGATGCTTGTCCAAGAAAGGACAGAACCCAAGCACCGGTCCACCCACATACCAATATCAAAGTAACGAACGCGAATCATATGAGCATGATGAAAACTAGCTTGACGATAATTCCCATGTGTCCTCGGGAGCGTTTTCCTTCATATAAGAGTTTGTCCAGGCTTGTCCTTGGCTATAAAAAGGATTGGGCCATCTTGCTGCACCTTATTTACTTTCATTACTTGTTACCCATCACAAATTACCTTATCACAAAACTATCTGTTACCGTTAATTTCAGTGCTTGCAGAGAATACCTTACTGAAAACCACTTATCATTTCCTTCTGCTCCTCGTTGGGTTCGACACTCTTACTTATCAAAAGGACTATGATATATCCCCTATACTTGTGGGTCATCAAGACTCTTTTCTGGCGCCGTTGCTGGGGAGTGAAGCGCCTTTGGTAAGGAAAAATTTATATAGTGTGCTGAAATTTACTGTCACTTGTTACTATGGAACATAATCCTTTGAGGGGCTTGTTCGGGTATCTTCACCCCGACCAGTAGAGCAAAGAGTTGCTCCTCAACCTACCGAACTTACTGAAAATGTTTACTTTGAAATTCCTTTATGTATGATAGAGAAACTGCTAGCTAATCCTTTTACAGGTGATGGAACATGACATCCCGATTTGCACCTAATCTATGTGGGTGAAGTTTGTGGATTATTTAAGCTTGCAGGTATGCCCGAGGATGTTATCAAGAAGAAGGTCTTCCCTTTATCTTTTAAGGGAAAGGCACTGACATGGTTTAGGCTATGTGATGAGATGGGATCATGGAACTACAACCGATTGAAATTGGAATTTCATCAGAAGTTTTATCCTATGCATCTTGTTCATGGTGATCGTAATTATATATATAATTTGTGGCCTCGCGAAGGAGAAAGCATCGCTCAAGCTTGGGGGAGGCTTAAGTCAATGTTATATTCATGCCCCAATCATGATCTCTAAAGAGAAATTATTATTCAAAAAATTTATGCTCGGCTTTCTCTCAACAATCGTTCCATGCTCGATACATCTTGTACTAGATCTTTTATGATGAAGACGATTGAATTCAAATGGGATTTATTGGAAAGAATTAAATGCAACTCTGAAGATTGGGATCTCGATGAAGGTAAGGAGTCAGGTATAACACCTAAGTTTGATTGTGTTAATTTTTTTATGGATACCGATGTTTTCCGTGAATTTAGCACTAAATATGGACTTGACTCTGAGATAGTAGCTTCTTTCTGTGAATCCTTTGCTACTCATGTTGATCTCCCTAAGGAGAAGTGGTTTAAATATAATCCTCCCATTGAAGTAAAAGTAGTTGCACCTATTAAAATTGAAGAAAAGACTATCACTTATAATGATCCTGTCGTTCCTACTGCTTATATTGAGAAACCACCTTTCCCTGTTAGAATAAAGGATCATGCTAAAGCTTCAACTATGGTCAACAAAAGTAATATTAGGACACCCAAATCCCCTGAGCAAATTAAAGTTGAACCTAGTATCGCTATGGTTAAAGATCTCTTGGCTGATAATATTGATGGGCATGTTATTTACTTCTGTGATGAAGCTGCTAGAATTGCTAGACCTGATACTAAAAATAAACATAGACCTGTTGTAGGCATGCCTGTTATTTCTGTTAAAATAGGAGATCATTGCCATCATGGCTTATGTGATATGGGTGCTAGTGCAAGTGCAATACCACATTCCTTATACAAAGAAATTATGCATGATATTGCACCTGCTGAGATAGAAGAGATAGATGTTACAATTAAGCTTGCCAATAGAGACACTATTTCACCAGTTGGGATTGTTAGAGATGTTGAAGTCTTGTGTGGGGAAGTTAAATATCCTGCTGATTTTCTTGTTCTTGGTTCCCCACAAGATAACTTTTGTCCCATTATATTTGGTAGACCCTTCTTGAATACTGTTAATGCTAGGATAGATTGCAAAAAGGATGTTGTTACTATTGGTTTGGGGGATATGTCTCATGAGTTTAATTTTACTAAATTTCGTAGACAACCCCATGATAAAGAATTGCCTAGTAAAGATGAAATAATTGGCCTTGCTTCTATTGTTGTGCTTCCTAATGATCCTTTAGAACAATATTTGCTCGACCATGAAAATGATATGTTTATGAATGAAAGAAGGGAAATAGATGAAGTATTATTTAAACAGGGACCTATTTTGAAACACAACTTGCCTGTTGAAATCCTAGGGGATCCTCCTCCACCCAAGGGTGATCCCGTGTTTGAGCTTAAACCATTACCTGATACTCTTAAATATGCTTATCTTGATGAGAAAAAGATATATCCTATTATTATTAGTGCTAACCTTTCAGAGCATGAAGAAAAGTGTTTATTCAAAACTCTGAAGAAGCACCGTGCTGCTATTGGATATACTCTTGATGATCTTAAGGGCATTAGTCCCACTTTATGCCAGCACAAAATAAAATTGGAGAAAGACGCTAAACCAGTTGTTGATCATCAACGACGGTTAAATCCTAAGATGAAATAAGTGGTAAGAAAAGAAATACTAAAGCTTCTGGAGGCAGTTATAATTTATCCCATTGCTGATAGTCAGTGGGTAAGTCCTGTCCATTGTGTCCCTAAGGAGGGAGGTATTACTATTGTTCCTAATGATAAAGATGAATTGATCCCACAAAGAATTGTTACAGGTTATAGAATGGTAATTGATTTCTGTAAACTAAATAAAGCTACTAAGAAGGATCATTACCCTTTACCTTTTATTGATCAAATGCTAGAAAGATTATCCAAACATACACATTTTTGCTTTCTAGATGGTTATTCTGGTTTCTCTCAAATACCTGTGTCAAAAGAGGATCAAGAAAAGACCACTTTTACTTGCCCTTTCGGTACCTTTGCTTATAGACGTATGCCTTTTGCTTTATGTAATGCACCTGCTACCTTTCAAAGATGCATGATGGCTATATTCTCTGATTTTTGTGAAAAGATTGTTGAGGTTTTCATGGATGATTTCTCCGTTTTATGGAACTTCTTTTGATGATTGCTTGAGCAACCTTGATCGAGTTTTGCAGAGATGTGAAGAAACTAACCTTGTCTTGAATTGGGAGAAGTGCCACTTTATGGTTAATGAAGGTATTGTCTTGGGGCATAAAATTTCTGAAAGAGGTATTGAGGTTGATAAAGCTAAAGTTGATGCTATTGAGAAGATTCCATGTCCCAAGGACATTAAAGGTATAAGAAGTTTCCTTGGTGATGCCGGTTTTAATAGGAGGTTCATTAAGGACTTCTCTAAAATTTCTAGGCCTCTGACTAATCTCTTACAAAAAGACGTTCCTTTTGTCTTTGATGATGATTGTGTAGAAGCATTTGAAATACTTAAGAAAGCATTGATTTCTGCACCTATTGTTTAGCCGCCTGATTAGAATTTACCCTTTGAAATTATGTGTGATGCTAGCGATTATGCTGTAGGTGCTGTTCTAGGACAAAGAGTTGATAAGAAATTAAATGTTATCCAATATGCTAGTAAAACTCTAGACAATGCCCAGAGAAATTATGCTACTACTGAAAATGAATTTTTAGCAGTTGTATTTGCTTGTGATAAGTTCCGACCTTATATTGTTGATTCTAAAGTAACTGTTCACACTGATCATGCTGCTATTAAATACCTTATGGAAAAGAAAGATGCTAAACCTAGACTTATTAGATGGGTTCTCTTGCTACAAGAATTTGATTTGCATATTATTGATAGAAAGGGAGCTGAGAACCCCGTTGCAGACAACTTGTCTAGGTTAGAGAATGTTCTTGATGACCCACTACCTATTGATGATAGCTTTCCCGATGAACAATTGGCTGTCATAAATGCTTCTCGTGCTGCTCCATGGTATGCTGATTATGCTAATTACATTTTTGCTAAATTTATACCACCTAGTTTCACATACCAGCAAAAGAAAAAGTTTTTCTATGATTTAAGACATTACTTCTGGGATGACCCACACCTTTATAAAGAAGGAGTAGATGGTGTTATTAGACGTTGTATACCTGAGCATGAACAGGAACAGATCCTACGCAAGTGTCAGTCCGAGGCTTGTGGAGGACACCATGCTGGAGATAGAACTGCGCATAAGGTATACACATATTTTAGTTGCTATTGATTATGTTACTAAGTGGGTAGAAGCTATTCCAACTAGTAGTGCTGATCACAACACCTCTATTAAGATGCTTAAAGAAGTTATTTTTCCGAGGTTTGGAGTCCCTAGATATTTAATGACTGATGTTGGTTCACATTTTATTCATGGTTCCTTTCGTAAAATGCTTGCTAAGTATGATGTTAATCATAGAATTGCATCTCCATATCACCCGCAGTCTAGTGATCAAGTAGAATTGAGTAATAGAGAGCTCAAATTAATTTTGCAAAAGATTGTCAATAGATCTAGAAAGAATTGGTCCAAAAAACTCGATGATGCATTATGGGCCTATAGAACTGCATATAAAAATCCTATGGGTATGTCTGCGTATAAAATGGTTTATGGAAAAGCATGTCACTTACCTCTCGAACTAGAACATAAGGCATATTGGGCCATTAAAGAGCTCAATTATGATTTCAAACTTGCCGATGAGAAGAGGCTATTTGACATTAGCTCACTTGATGAATGGAGAACCCAGGCCTATGAGAATGCCAAACTGTTTAAAGAAAAAGTTAAAAGATGGCATGACAAAAGGATACAAAAGCGTGAGTTTAATGTAGGTGATTATGTGTTGCTATTCAACTCTCGTTTAAGATTTTTCACAGGAAAACTTCTCTCTAAATGGAAGGCCCTTACGTTATCGAGGAGGTCTATCGTTCCGGTGCCATAAAAATCAACAACTTCGAAGGCACAAATCCAAAGGTGGTGAATGGTCAAAGAATCAAACATTACATCTCAGGTAATCCTATAAATGTTGAAACTAATGTTATTGAAACCGTAACCCCGGAGGAATACATAAGGGACCCTTTTTCAGAATGTTTCAGACTTCAAAAAGGAATAGGTACGTGGTACGGTAAGTAAACCGACTCCAAAACAATTCTAATGGCATTTTCCCCCCGTTTTGGAATATTTAAGAAAATAGAAAAATAAGAAGTACTCCGGGAAGGACACGAGGCGTCCACGAGGGTGGAGGGTGCGCCCTACCCCCTGGACGCGCCCACCTGCCTCGTGGGCACCTCGTGTGCTCTCCGGACTCTGTTTTCTTGCACGATACTTCTTTTGGTCGGTAAAAATTCATTATATAATCTCCTGAAGGTTTTGACCACCGTACCACGCAAATATCCACTGTTTTTGTTTCGAGCTGTTTTTCTGACAGATTTAGATCATCATGACGTCTTCCAACGCCCCCAAGGACAAGTTCTTAGAGAAGGTTATCAATCCATACCTCACGGAGGTGCTGCAACACCCTCAAACCATTGAGATGCGTGATGGGTTGCTGCACATCCGCGATGTCGGGGGACCAAGGAGGACCGGAAGCGTGGAGACAAGACTCGAAGCAATGGAGCAACAAGTTTTCAAGTGCCAAGGGATGGTGGAACGCGGACTCAATGCCAACCACATGATGATCGCGGAGTTCACCAACAACCAGAAGCTAGATGCCAAGAACATTGGGGAGACCATCTTCAAGCTTCACGATAAAATCGAGCATCTCTAAGCCCAGATCTATGACCTGCAAAACCAAAACTGTGAGTATGAATATAGATTCAAGAGGATGAGTTTGGCTGCAGATTTAAGGATCCCGGAGACTCGATCATCCTTCAATGATGGTGAGCCTATGCCTGGGAAGGTGGATGACAAGCCTACATCATCAACAACTCCATCATCACCACCTCCGAGGAAGGAGACATAAACACATGGGTATGGGCACTCCCCTTGGCAACTGCCAAGCTTGGGGGACGTGCCCCGGTATCATATCACCATCACACTCCTATCTTTACCATTTTTCTTAGTTCGATCCTTTTGGTAATATCTTGATCTAGTAGAATAAAGTTTTAGTATGATTTAGTTTTGAGTTTTGCTTTATGATCCTTCTATGTAATCGAGTCCGTGAGCTATATATAATAAAGATTAGTGTTGAGTCAAGGGCTTGATTATCTTGGTATGATCTTGAGAGAAAAGAGAAAGAATAGAAAGAAGTAAAGGGATCATATTGATCTTATGGAGAGTAATGACTTCACATATAAAGAGTATGATGAATAAAAGTTGTTGAGAGTTGACAAACATAGTTTTGGTCATCGTTGCAATTAATAGGAAGTAATAAAGAAAGAGAGGTTTTCACATATAAATATACTATCTTGGACATCTTTTATGATTGTGAGCACTCATTAAAATATGACATGCTAAAGAGTTGATGTTGGACAAGGAAGACAACGTAATGGGTTATGTTTTCTTATATCCGAAATAAAGTATATTGTCATGGATCATCCAACATGTTGAGCTTGCCTTTCCGTCTCATGCTAGCCAAATTCTTTGCACCAAGTAGAAATACTACTTGTGCTTCCAAATATCCTTAAACCCAGTTTTGCCATGAGAGTTCACCATACCTACCTATGGATTGAGTAAGATCCTTCAAGTAAGTTGTCATTGTTGTATGCAATAAAAATTGCTCTTTAAATATGTATGATTTATTAGTGTGGAGAAAATAAGCTTTATACGATATTGTGATATGGAAGCAATAAAAGCGACAAACTGCATAATAAAGGTCCATATCACAAGTGGCAATATAAAGTGACGTTCTTTTGCATTAAGATTTTGTGCATCCAACCATAAAAGCACATGACAACCTCTGCTTCCCTCTGCGAAGGGCCTATCTTTTACTTTTGTCTTATACCTTATGCAAGAGTCATGGTGATCTTCACCTTTCCTTTTTACACTTTATCCTTTGGCAAGCACATTGTGTTGGAAAGATCCTGATATATATACCCAATTGGATGTAAGTTATCATGAACTATTATTGTTGACATTACCCTTGAGGTAAAAGGTTGGGCGGCAACACTATAAGCCCCTATCTTTCTCTGTGTCCGATTATGTCGGATGTGGGGTTCCGGCAAACCCTTAAGGTTCGAACACTGGGGTGCGCACGAGGTCTCTCCCTCCTACCGATCTACGCTCTAGCTCGCTAAGATCTCACGGATGAACTCGACGAACTTGCAACACAGAAAGACACGGGGTTTATACTGGTTCGGGCCACCGTTGTGGTGTAATACCCTACTCTAGTGTGGTGGTGGTGGATTGCCTCTTGGGCTGATGATGAATAGTACAAGGGAAGAACAGCCTCCTGAGGTTGAGGTGTTCTTGTGCTTGTGTAGTTGAAAATGATCTGAACTAGTTCGGGATTAGTTGCCTCCTACTGTGGTGGCTAGTCCTATTTATAGAGGCCCCGGTCCTCTTCCCAAATATCGAGCGGGAAGGGAGCCAACAACGGCGGGCAAATTTGAAGGGGGACAACTAGTACAAGCTATCCTGACAAAAGCGGTCTTCGCCTGTGAAAAGCTCTGGGGTGACGCCGTCTTGGGCTCCACGATGACCTCCGCCTTGCCGTCCTCCGGTCTTGGTCTCGTTGCACCAATATGGAAACCTTTGCCTGATGCCTCGGTACTCTTCGCCTACGCTGGCCTCCTTAGCACCAAAGAGGAAATAGGGATGCTGCGCGCACTGGCGCCCGCCTGGCACCCGCCTGGTACCGTTCGTCATGACTCACGTCACGAAAGCCTCGTGAGGTTTGCCTCGCCTTGATATCTCCGCTCCTCGTCAGCCTGCTTGGCTAGGCCACTCCAGAGGCGGTCTTGCATCGTCTGCCTCGCGAGGCTTGGACCCTCGCGAGGGTCTTGAGTGCCTTGTTGACGAAGATGGGCCATACGGCCTGCTGCTTGGCCACGCTGTGGGCCGCAGGCAGGCAAGTCTGGGGACCCCTGTTCCCAGAACGCCGACAGTAGCCCCCGGGCCCAAGGTGCGCTCGGGCTTGGCTTCACGGTGAAGCCAAGGGTCAAGTTCGGAGCACCGCGGGCCCCAAAAGCCTGCGGCCTCGGTCGACGCGTGGCAGTTGATTGGACGTGGGCGTCTCCGCTTCCCCACGCTGCCTTTGAATCCGCCTGGCTATGCGGCCCCTGTGGCCTACCCAGTTATTCCTCCGCCTCCTGCGCCTTGCTTCCCCAATTCCCCTGCTTCCTTGTGGCTCTGCTTCTCTTCTCCAATCTGACTTGCGCTCCGCTTGCCCCATCGCCATGGCGCCAAAACAAGCTGAGAAGGGGAAGAGTCCTCTGTCTCTTCCAGCTGCGCCTCCGTCCTTTGCGCCGGCGCTCGGCCGGTCTCGGGTGCTCAACGACGAGGCCATGGGCAAGGTGCGCCCGATGCTTGCTTCCAGCTTCAATGAGTGGGGGGAGACGGTGGCCTGGCCCGCGTCTCGTAGTCGCATGACTCAGACGGCCACTGATGTCCCAATCTTCATAGATGCCCTCTGGGCGGGCCTGATTCCTCCCTTCTCCGCCTTCTTCAATGCGGTGCTTGAGCATTATCAGATCCACGTGCTGCATCTCGACCCTCAGTCTGTGACTCTGCTTGCTGTCTTCGCCTTTGTGTGCGAAGCCATGGTGGGCGTTGCTCCCTCGGTGGCCCTCCTCCATCACTTCTTCTCATTGCATCTGGCCGACCCTCAGCAATGCTCGGGGTGCGTGAGCTTCCAGGCCGTGGCTGCGACGACGGGCGAGGGGATCGATTTCGAGCTTCCTCCATCCACGAGTGAATTCCGGACACGATGGGTGTTCGTCAATGCCGGTGTGCTCAGTCCTCCGCTTCAGGCTCCGTCGGGGACCGCTGTTCCTAACTCCGGCTGGAGCCATCAGCGGCTCGCGAGCCCCGGCCTTGCCCACGTCTGGCTCAGGTTGAGGTTGCTGAAGGATCGCGGCGTAACTGCACCGATGGTGGTGAAGGAATTCGTCCAACGCCGGGTCGCTCCGCTTCAGCGCCATTCTTGCCCAATGTGGACCTTGCTCAGCAGCCAGGACCACATGAGGTTTCAGGAGTCCGGGCTCCTCCTCGGGACGCGGCGAACAGTGCTCAAGGTCCTGACGGGTGTCTTTCTGCCGGCCGAACTACCTGGGAAGAACTGTTTGCTGTACCGCTGCAAGAATAAGGATGAATTTGTAAAGGACATGCCTCTCTTCGATGAATGGGGGCCACGGCCGATCGGCCTGGAGGGGCCTCGTGAGAACCCCGCCGTCGTGGTTCCCTTCCTTGCCCGTGATGCTGAGCTCGCCCCAAGTGACGGTGCAGGTGGGCGAGCTCAGGCGGAGGCCGGCGGCTCGAGTGCTGAGGAGCACGTGCCGAGTGGTGATCCTAGGGCATCGTCCTCAGGAGCCTGCCACTCCCCTCCTGAGGCATCGGTTGCTGAGGAGATGCTGTATGGACTCCCGAGGCCAAGGCTCCAGGAGCCTCGGGAGGTCGTGGTGAAACGGTGCCCGGCTGTTTGCCGCAACTGGGCACCCCTGAAGATATTCTTCTGAGCTCTTCTTCGGCCCCGCTGCGCACCGGCCGTCATGTCCAGCGCTTCGGTCACCTTTGTGTGGACTTCGAAGAGCTCCGCAAGAGGAAGGGATCCCCTAGCAGCAGCAGCATCTTTCGACCGCTGAAGCGGAGGAAGTACATCGCCGTCGACGTGTAAGTATCATACCGCTGTGGCTCTATGTGTGCTGCTTTCTTCTTCTGACGCCAGTCTTTCAGGGCTCCTTCCACTGAGGCTGCTGAGTGTCCTGAGAAACGGCCTCCTTCTTCATTAACTCTTCCGCCGGCCTCGAGCGCTCCGAGTCCGCTGGTTGCCCCTGGAGCAGGGTTGGTTGAAGGGGCACTCCTGCCTTCCTGGCGCACTGAACCTGCGGCCTCGTCGCCCCTCCCCCTTGGTCTGGCATGGAGCTTGGCAGGCGTGCCCAAGACTCCTCCGCTGGTCTTTGACGGCAACTTGTTGGCTTCGATCTTCGGCTCCTCTTCGAGCAGCGAGCCCCAGCCGGCTTGGGCTTCTCGTGAGGACGGGCTGGTGTCGGGTTTGGCGCCAGCCCGCAGTCCCCTGCCGAGGGGTGGTGCGCCGCTTGGCGCCCCGCCCGCAGCCCCCAAGGTGGAGGACGAAGAAGGCCGGGCGTTCGAGCTTGAGCGCGGGCGGAGCGTGGTTCGCCATGAGCTCTTCCAGGAGGCGATGACCGCGATGAGCCGACTTGGTGAAGAGCTCGCGAGTGTCGATTCGCGTCTTGAGGCTGAAGGTCTCCGGCTGGCGGAGGAGCGGCGCAAGCTGAAGGTGGCCATCAACCTCGGCCGCTATCAGCGTGACCTCGAGAACGCGAAGGCCGAGGCGTCTCTCAAGGTTTCCCATGAAGCCCGCTCACGAGCCTTGGAAGAGGCTCGCGAGGCTGATCGCCGCCGCGAGGCTGCGGAGAAGCGCGCGTGGGAGCTCCAGGCCTGGAGCGCGTCTCTTGAGTAGCAGGTGGAGGCGCGCAGGGCCGCTCTTGCGTTGCTGAGGGGGACGCTCGCGGAGGAAGAGGAGGTCCGGAAGCGTGAGGAGGCGCTGGCCCTGGAGGCCATGGAGCGTAGCCGCGAGCTCGAGCAACTGGAGACGAGGGAGCGTCAAGTTGCCCAAGCAGAAGACGCCGTCGGGGCTCGCGAGGCTGGAGTTGAGGAGGAGGTGAACCGCCGGGTGGCCGAGGTTCGCGCGGACCTGGAGGGCAGGTACGACCTGAAGCTGAAGCTCGCGGGCGTGGAGGATGAGGGCAGGGCCGCTGCCCTCAGGCCCAGGTTGGACGAGGCTGAGAGGCGCGCGGAAGCCACGGCCGCCGCCCTGGTCACGGCGCAGGTGGACTTGGCCTCCGCCCGCGCCGAGCTGCGTTCCCTCCGGAGGCGGGTTGATGACGTAGAGGCCGTCGCAAGGCAAAACACGGAGGAGGTGCTCCAACGTCGAACACTGGAGCGCGATTATGCCCCTATGCTTCAGGATCTCTGAAACAGGGCCAATATCGCCCTGGGCCATATTTGCGACGTGGAGGCGCCGACCCCTCACTCAAATGATTATGCCAGCCACCTGACCTTCTTCACCGAGGTGGTGACGCGCCTGGAGGCTCGATCTGCCAGAGCTCGCCAGCTTGTGGAGGAAAGGGGGCGTGGCCTGCTCGAGCGCGCTTTCTCCCGTGTCTTTAGCCACCTCCTGAATGCCGACCCCAACTTTGACTTTGACGCCGCCATCGCCCCCGTACCCACGGTTGTCCGGGGCAACCTAGCGCGCTGGGTTGAGGACAATGTGGACGCGTTGGTCAGGGCCTTATCTTCGGAGGATGACGCGGTGGTGGTCGGTGCAGACGAAGGCGACGTGGTCGACGATGATGACGGGGGCGTCGCCGATGGCGGCGATGATGCCGATGAAGTCGACGACGACGCGAGTGACGCGTCTGCGGGTGACGCAGCGAGCGACATTTCTGGCTGATCCCTTGTTCTCCTGTCATTTCTTCCTGCGCATAAACTCGGGCGTGGTCCTTGGAAATTTGTAAGAGCATTTTGTGAGGGGGAGCCCCTCATGTAAGCAAATTGCAGTTTTTACTTTTCCATGCGATGTGAGTTTGTGTCCTCGTGAACTTGTGAATCCTGATGCGAGTTTTCTGTCTTGGTTTACCTTAGTCAGCGCTAGCTTTGAGCTGGGCTGCGATGTGTCGAGTTCCTGAGAACCTTGCGGAGCTCGTCGCCCAGTCGGAAGGGGCCCCACATGAGGTGAGCACCAGTTGTAGCGTTAGCGCGCGCTTGGCGCGCGCGTGCTTCGCGCAGTCCCGCTCGCGAGGAGCTCGTGGGGGAAAGGCGATGGACATGAGTCCCAAACAAAACGAGATCCAGAAGGCAAGAAATTGCTCAAACGAGAAAAGGCTCCCCCCACGCGCATCGATAAAAACTCAGCTTCAACTCAAATCCAGATCCAGAAAGCAAAGCTACAGAAAGAGAGATCCAAAGCAAAAGGCCGCGTCCGACACCTAGTCTAGTCTTCTGGTCTTCTCACCAGCGCGGAGCTAAGTGCTGTCCACTAGGTGTGGGAGGGAGCCCCATGGCCTGAGGCCGGCGCTCCTGAGACTCCGGGGCGTGTACAGCCCCAACTAACTCATTATTACGTGAGAGTGTCACGGGCGGCGAGCTTCACAGGCACTGGGCCTTCTTCACAGGTACTGGCCTTGCTTCATATCGCCAGACGAGGGCCCCGCCTTGCGCCACTCTTGACCTCCTCTGAGCCGACCGGTCACCAGGACGACACAGAGGAGGGAAAGAGGACGCCAGCGGTTCCCTCGGCGACCACAGGTCCTCTGCCGGGGGAAGGGTTGTCGAGGCCTCCCCGGCAGAGGGCCTACCTTCGGGTGTCGTCAGGCGCCGCGTGCCGCGGGGAGGGGCCTTGCTCCTGGCTCCCTCTCGGTGGCCCCCAGCGTGTCTCCCTTGTTGGGACGGGTGCCGCCGTGCCTGGGTCGTCGATCGACGCTGCAACCTGATTCATCTGTAGTCCATGGTTAGCATAAGCCTGTTCCTGAGAGACTAGCGGTACCCTGTAGTTGCCGCTGCCGGTGCGATCGTTGTGGTTCTCCGTTGGTTCTTGGAAGGCTTCGGCTCCTAGCGCCCCCTCTCCCCAATCTTCTCTAGTGAATGGGCCGAGGTCGTCCTCTGGTGCGTACCCTTGGTCCATCATGCGGGGCACGTAGGCTTCCGGGGCCGTCACCCCGAACACCTCGCCGTGGTGCCCCACACTCCATGTTGCCCCGCCCATGACGGCGTCCTGGGGATGACAATACGGCATCCGGCCGGGACCATGGGGGGGCGACGCTTGCGCTTGTGCTTGTCGAGGGCGGCATGGGGGAGTTGGAACCCCCTACGCCGCCGGCCGTGCTGATGTTGATGAAGCCCCCGGGCGTAGTTGATGGCGCGCGGACGTGGTGAGGTTCGCCGCGCGGCCCTGTAGTGGCCTGGGGAGGAAGTCGATAGCAGAAGGGTGGTGCTCCCGCCGCCGCTGCGTCCAGCAGCTCAGCAACATGCTCAAGCAGCATGTCCCGGCCGCTCTCCATCAGCCTGCATCGCAGCAGCTCCCTTGCCACGGTGAGCGCTGCCCACATGTTTGCTTGCTCCCGCCATGAGTGCGGCGCCGTTGCTGCGGTATGACTCGCCGCTCTCACCGCGGCTCATACCTGTCGTGGGGGTGAGGGTGGATGATGCCTGGCCACGCTGGTCACGGCGCCCAGCGGGGTTTGGCGGCGCCCAGCGGGGTTTGGCGGCGCCCGTGCCGCTTGGAGTGCAGGGTCGAGACCTTCATGGGCAGGCGACGCTGCCCGGGCTGGCCAGGCTGCCCAGCGGTCGGAGCCGGCCCTTGAATCGCCAGACATCGTGGCTGGGGAGCGTCGGCGAGCTGGTTGGCAGAGAAGAAGCTCTAGCGCACCCCTACCTGGCGCGCCAAATGTCGGATGTGGGGTTCCGGCAAACCCTTAAGGTTCGAACACTGGGGTGCGCGCAAAGTCTCTCCCTCCTACCGATCTACGCTCTAGCTCGCTAAGATCTCGCAGATGAACTCGACGAACTTGCAACACAAAAGACACGGGGTTTATACTGGTTCGGGCTACCGTCGTGGTGTAATACCCTACTCCAGTGTGGTGGTGGTGGATTGCCTCTTGGGCTGATGATGAATAGTACAAGGGAAGAACAGCCTCCTGAGGTTGAGGTGTTCTTGTGCTGTGTAGTTGAGGATGATCTGAACTAGTTCGGGATCAGTTGCCTCCCACTGTGGTGGCTAGTCCTATTTATAGAGGCCCTGGTCCTCTTCCCAAATATCGAGCGGGAAGGGAGCCAACAACGACGGGCAAATTTGAAGAGGGACAGCTAGTACAAGCTATCCTGACAAAAGCGGTCTTCGCCTGCGAAAAGCTCTGGGGTGACGCCGTCTTGGGCTCCACGATGACCTCCGCCTTGCCGTCCTCCGGTCTTGGTCTCGTTGCACTGATATGGCAACCTTTGCCTGATGCCTCAGTACTCTTCGCCTGCGCTGGCCTCCTTAGCACCAAAGAGGAAATAGGGACGCTGCGCGCACTGGCGCCCGCCTGGCACCCGCCTGGTACCGTTCGTCATGGCTCACGTCACGAAAGCCTCGTGAGGTTTGCCTCGCCTTGATATCTCCGCTCCTCGTGAGCCTGATTGGCTAGGCCACTCCAGAGGTGGTCTTGCGTCGTCCGCCTTGCGAGGCTTGGACCCTCGTGAGGGTCTTGGGTGCCTTGTTGACGAAGATGGGCCATACGGCCTGCTGCTTGGCCACGCTGTTGGCCGCAGGCAGGCAAGTCTGGGGACCCCCATTCCCAGAACGCCGATAGATTAAAACTCCATACCCATAAGTATTGCGTGAGTGTTAGCAATTATGAAAGACTAAATGATAGTTGAGTATGTGGACTTGCTGAAAAGCTCTTATATTGACTCTTTCCGATGTTATGATAAATTGCAATTGCTTCAATGACCGAGATCATAGTTTTTTAGTTCTCAATGAAGTTTCTGATTCATACTTGACATTGTGAATAGATAATTACTTGAGCATAAGAAATCATATGACAATATATATATATATATATATATATATATATATGTTGCTGTTATAAGAATGATCATGATGCCCTCATGTCCGTATTTTATTTTATCGACACCTCTATCTCTAAACATGTGGACATATTTTTCGATATCGGCTTCCGCTTGAGGACAAGCGAGGTCTAAGCTTGGGGGAGTTGATACGTCCATTTTGCATCATGCTTTTATATCGATATTTATTTCATTATGGGCTGTTATTACACGTTATGTCACAATACTTATGCCTTTTCTATCTTATTTTACAAGGTTTACATGAAGAGGGAGAATGCCGACAGCTGGAATTCTGGGCTGGAAAAGGAGCAAATATTAGAGACCTATTCTGCACAACTCCAAAAGTCCTGAAACTCCACGGAAGTTATTTTTGGAATTAATAAAAAATACTGAGCGAAGAAAGTACCAGAGGGGGGGCCACCCACCATCCAGGAGGGTGGGGGCGCGCCCTACCCCCTGCCTCGTGGGCCCCCTGGCAGGCCTCCGGTGCCCATCATCTGCTATATGAAGTCTTTTACCCTGGAAAAAATCATCAGCAAGCTTTTGGGACGAAACACCGCCGCCACGAGGCGGAACCTTGGCGGAACCAATCTAGGTCTCCGACGGAGCTGTTCTGCTGGGGAAACATCCCTCCGGGAGGGGGAAATCATCGCCATCATTATCACCAACGATCCTCTCATCGGGAGGGGGTCAATCTCCATCAACATCTTCACCAACACCATCTCATCTCAAACCCTAGTTCATCTCTTGTATCCAATCTTTGTCCCAAAGCCGCAGATTGGTACCTGTGGGTTGCTAGTAGTGTTGATTACTCCTTGTAGTTGATGCTAGTTGGTTTATTTGGTGGAAGATCATATGTTCAGATCCTTTATGCATATTAATACCCCTCTCATTATGAACATGAATATGATTTGTGAGTAGTTACGTTTGTTCCTGAGGACATGGGAGAAGTCTTGCTATAAGTAGTAATGTGAATTTGGTATTCGTTCGATATTTTGATGAGATGTATGTTGTCTCTCCTGTAGTGGTGTTATGTGAACGTCGACTACATGACACTTCACCATTGTTTGAGCCTAGAGGAAGGCATTGGGAAGTAATAAGTACATGATGGGTTGCTAGAGTGACAGAAGCTTAAACCCTAGTTTATGTTGCTTCGTAAGGGGCTGATTTGGATCCATATGTTTCATGCTATGGTTAGGTTTACCTTAATACTTCTCTTGTAGTTGCGGACGCTTGCAATAGGGGTTAATAATAAGTGGGATGCTTGTCCAAGAAAGGACAGCACCCAAGCACCGGTCCACCCACATACCAAATTATCAAAGTAACGAACCCGAATCATATGAGCGTGATGAAAACTAGCTTGACGATAATTCCCATGTGTCCTCGGGAGCGTTTTCCTTCATATAAGAGTTTGTCCAGGCTTGTCCTTTGATACAAAAAGGATTGGGTCATCTTGCTGCACCTTATTTACTTTCATTACTTGTTACCCGTTACAAATTACCTTATCACAAAACTATCTGTTACCGATAATTTCAGTGCTTGTAGAGAATACCTTACTGAAAGCCGCTTATCATTTCCTTCTGCTCCTCGTTGGGTTCGACACTCTTACTTATCGAAAGGACTACGATAGATCCCCTATACTTGTGGGTCATCATCGACCTCCACACCCTGAGGCCGTTGGTGCTTCACTGCATCGTAGCGCTCCGCTGCCGCTCAAGATCCGCATCCGTACGCGGCCAACCAACGCCAGCGCATCACCCTCAACGGCTCTGAAGTGACCCGCACTCTAAGCGAGCATGCCTAAACTCCGGCGCGAACTAGGTATCCACATATCACTCCCATGTGCACTGTTCTGACGATGGTTGGATATCCTTTTACTGCTCTCTTATGTTACACGCATATGCAACTCTAACTTTAACTCTTATTTCTTCTGGAGATATCATCTAAAACAAGCAAAACCATTTTTAGCGAAGCATGACGGTGCTACGGTATCTGGTACACATCCTGCACGCCGGTATAACCTTGTAAGTACCCGTACTTCGGTACAACAACAAGGTCAATTCCTCTCATTTGATCAACCATTCGCCGTGCCAAAAATGCAGAGGGGATGCAAGGAGCACAGGGCCTGCACATCCTAGCAATTGGTAACATGGACATGTACATGGAACATCCCAAGCACAAGCAGAGCTGCAGTGAGCCTATACAATGAGCTAGCGTAAGTCCCCGCACTTCATTTAATTCGTATTGATGCCCTGCGTGTATGATTTGTGTGCAGTGGCGGATTCACGAATTCAAGTTACCAGGGCCGAAAATTTAACTTAAAAAATATGAAGGCACTTGCACTCTGGAAATCAACATAACTTGGGAAATGTGAAGCTACATGCACTTTGAAAACCATGTAATGATACAAAGTAGTTCCAGATTATAAACCACTAGATGATGCAAGCTCCAAAAAACACAAAATTCAACATGGTGGACAAGGACTACAAACATGGATTGTACCTGCTTGAATAATTCGTTCTCTGGCCAAAAATATCCAAGTCTAGTTGCACCTATAACTAGTGCGCAAACTGCATATCAATATATCTATCTTGCACAAGTATTGTTGGGGAAGGTTGTATGGAAAACAAAAAAATTCTATGCATGCGCAAGATCTATCCATGGAGATGCATAGCTAGGAGAGGGGGAGAGCATCTACATACCCTTGTAGATCGCTAACGCGGTTGATGTAGTTGTACACCTTCACGATCCGTCCCGATCAAGTACCGAACGTACAACACCTCTGCATTCAGCACACGTTCAGCTCAATGACGTCCTCGCCTTCTTGATCCAGTAAGAGGGGGCGAAGTAGTAGATGAGTTCCGGCAGCACCACGGCGTGGTGACAGTAGTGGTGAAGAACAATCTCCGTAGGGCTTCACCAAGCACAACGGAAACTATGATGGAGGGTAAACTAGAGGGGCACTACTAGGAAAACGCTTATACACAGTAGCATAGTAGTAGCGCCGGAAAGAAGTAAACACTGCTGCTATTTAGCAGTAGCGCTTTTCCAGGAAAGCGCTACTAGTAACTCCATAGTATTAGCGCTGTGAAGCAGAAACGCGCTACTACTATGTGGGACCAGACGAGGCCACCGACTGTTTTCATAGTTGTAGCGGTGTACAGAAAAAAGAGCTACTACTAACAGTTTAGTAGCAGCGCTCTGTTTTTATGCACTGCTACTACTAGTGGGCCCCTCTTAGTAGTAGCGCTTTTCCTGGAAAGCACTACTACTAAGTCCAATAGTAGCAGCGCTTTTTGCAAAGCAGCGCTACTGCTAGTTGCGGATGGTGCCACCTTTTCCACCCCCTTCCCCTCCTCTCCCCCACTTTGCCCTCTCTCCCCCTCCTTTCCCCTTTCCCCTCTCCACTCTAGCTCCACCATTGTTTCTCTTCTTCTCTCTTCCTCCTACCTCTCTTCTCTCCTCATTAATGGCACCCTCCTCCATAAATGGCCTCTCTCTTTCTCATACACCTCTCTTCTCTCCCCCATTAATGCCCCCATCCACCATAACCCCTCTCCATTAGTTAGCTAGCTAGATTCACCTCTCGTCCCCAACAACTAGATCTAGCTAGCTATTTAGCCAACCACACATGCTCTGTCGATCGTTCTCTTTCATCATCTAATTAACCGCGTGCTCTCGGTCTCTCTCGGGAGATATATATATATATATAGGTGAGTAAAAAGTTGTTCATTTCAAGAATGGGAATATGTGTGTGAATGAGAATATGTGTGTTTGGGATATATATATATATATATAGAGAGAGAGAGAGAGATTTGTGCTAGTGACATGCCCTCGAGTTGCTTATGTTTTGCCGAAATGTCGATTTATTTCCGTTTCGGTGAATTTCGAGCAAACTCATATGTCCTATTTTTAGGCAAGGTCATGCCAAAATTTTATATATATGACTTTTAAGCATGCATTATTTATTTCATAACCCTTTTGCTTGTTATACCGTGCGGTCGGTCATGAAGGTGAGTGGATGGAAGGTGGAGCGGTACATGCAATCCGCGGTGATGGACATGTATGCAAATAATCGGACTAGGATTAGATGTCCGTGTGCATGATGCAAGGAAGGAGTCCTTTTGGACCCTTTTGATCGTGACACTTTGAAGGCGCACCTGCTGATGAATGGTTTCATGGATGGCTATATTCAGTGGATAAGTGAAGAAGATGATGATCATGAGGACGTCCACATGGCATGGAATAACGACATGGGGCTAGACGAAGAGATGACCGATCAACAAGAAGACGATGGCGCTGGACATGTCAGCGGGGAAGAGTCCGGAAATGACGACGACGGCGGAGAAGATTCCGGACACAGCAAAGAAGAGTCCGGACATGGCGGAGAAGAGGCGGCGGTCACGCCGCAGTCTTTGACGCTACTAAGTGCAGTCGTCCAGGACCCTCACGTTCGAGACCTCCTTCGCAAGAGTACGACTAGCGAGAGAGCTGCTTCTAGAGAGGAGGCCAAGCTGGCGCAACTTGAAGTAGACTTGAGGACTCCATTGTATGACGGTTGCGATCCCGAGGTGACCCGCTTGAGTTTCATGCTCGAACTTCTAAAGACGAAGGCCAAAAACAAATGGACAGACAAAAGCCTCGATGAGCATTTGAAGTTTCTACATAATAAAGCTCTTCCCGCAGGGAACCTGTGTCCTATTAGTGTCGAGGAGGCCAAGAAAATCGTTTGCCCTTTTGATTTGCCGCACATTAGGTACCACGCATGCATCAACGATTGCATCATTTATAGGGGGAGCACGCGGGAAAAACTAGTTGTCCAATGTGCAATGCTTCTCGATACAAGAAGGCAGGAAAGAAAGCTCCTCAGAAAGTTGTATGGTACTTTTCGATCACTCCCCGTCTGCAGCGGTATTTCGTAGATCCTAAGGAAGCAAAGCTCATGCGCTGGCACGCGGAGAGGAAGAAGCCCGACGATGGAGATGATCCGAGGCTGAGACACCTCGTAGATGGTAGCCAGTGGAGAGCATTCAACGCCGTATATGGATTTGCTGCAGAAGATCCAATGAACATCGTGCTTGGTGCGAGTACCGATGGCATGAATCTGTTTGGAAACCAGAACACCAACCACAGCACATTGCCCATGTTTGTATGGATGTACAACCTCGCCCCATGGAAGTGCATGAAGACAAAGTACATACACATGAGCATGCTGATTCAAGGGACGAAACAACCGGGAAATAGTATTAACCTATATATGGGGCTTCTTCAAGAGGAGCTAGACACGTTATGGAAAACACCGGCATGGACATGGGATGCCAGCAAAGGAGAATATTTCCATATGAGAGCCGCGCTGATGACGACGGTGCACGAATATCTCGGTTACGGGTACACCTCAGGCCAGGTGTGATATGGATACTGCGGATGCACGAGGTGCATGGTTGATACAATGTCTCAGCAGCTTACGTCAATGAAAGATGGTGGGTCCAGGAAAATCGTGTACATGGGGTATCGCAGATGGCTCGAGAAGGATGACCCATGGAGAAAGCGTGGAGATCTATTCAATGGGTTCGCTGAGCTTTGAGGACCTCCACGTAAGAGGAGCGGCGCCGAAATCGACGAGCTGTTGAGAAACTGGGAACAATGGCCCGCGCTGGGAAATATCAAAAAGGCGCCGGAGCCGCTGCTGAAGGTATGGAAAACGAGGTCTGTTTTTTGGGACTTGGAGTACTGGCCCAATCATGACACACCTCATTGCCTTGATCCAATGCATATCACGAAGAATGTCCTTGAGAGCTTGCTTGGCACACTGATGAACATGCCGGAGAAGACCAAGGATGGGCCGAAGGCAAGGAAAGACTTGGAAGATTTGAAGATCAGGAAAGATCTCCACCGTAAAAAGTTGATGGAGGAGACGGAGACGGAGACGGAGGAGGGGGAAAGGGGTAGAAAAGTCAACAAGAAGGAGGAGAATTATTGCCCCCCTTCTTGCTTCACCTTAAGTGCGAAGGAGATTGATCAATTCATCAAGTGCCTTATGGAAATCAAAGTCAGTTCTGGTTACTGTGGGAAGATAAGCAGATTTCTAGACCCCAAGAAGAAAAGGTTCAGCGGGATGTAGTCTCATGACTGTCACATGATGATGACGCAGATACTCCCGGTTGCCATTAGAGGGATAATGGAGAAGCACGTCCGTGACACGCTTACTGGTCTCTGCAACTTCTTCGATGTTATATCTCAAAAGTCCATAAGTGTGAAGCACCTCCGAAGGCTACATGAAGAGATCGTTGTCATACTATGTGAGCTTGAGATGTACTTCCCGCCCGCGTTCTTTGACGTCATGGTGCATCTGTGGGTCCACATCATGGACGACATCATCGACCTCGGGCCGACATTCCTTCACAGCATGATGCCGTCCGAGAGGATGAATGGGGTCATCAAAGGATTCGTTCGTAACATGTCCCGTCCGGAAGGGAGCATCGTCCAGGGGTATCTGACGCATGAGTGCGTCTCCTTTTGCGAGAATTATATAAGCGTCGGAGACCCTGTTGTTGGTTTGCCCGTCAAGAAGCAGGATGCGAAGCTCGAAGGAGATGGTCACAACAACGGCCGGAGGGAATTGCACGTGGACTACTCGGATAGACGGAACGACTTTAACAAGGCTAACTTAGTAGTGCTACAACACCTAGATGTGGTAGATGATTATGTGGCACAGCACAAAGAAACCATCGCAAAGAAGTACCGTGATAAGGGGATGCTCAAGACGGACGACGAAGTTACTGTAGAGCACAACGCCACTTTCTTGCGCTGGTTTAAACAAGTTCTTGGAAATCCCCTGAAAGAGGGCAGTTCGAACGGATTGCTCGTACACGCCTTAGCACATGGCCCTGCGCCCAAGCTCGCGACCTATCAGTCCTACGATATCAATGGGTACACGTTCTACACGAAGGCCAAAGACATGGACAGTGATTACCAAAACTCTGGGGTGACAATTCAATGCGTGACTGACGCCAACGGCACAACTGAGAGATTCTACGGAAGGGTCGAAGAGATCTGGGAGCTTGACTATGCTGGAATGCACGATGCGACGATGTTCCGTGTCAGATGGGCCAAGGACGTCGTAAGAGAAAACAAGTATTTCACCACCATGTCTATACCCGACGCGAAGAGCACTGCTGTGAACATTAGCGTCATCACCAAAAATGAGCCATGGGTAAAAGCTAAGCACGTGACACAATGCTTCTTCATAACCGACCCGGCCAATCCCAGCCGTGTTGTCCTGTAGCGACCAGACCTCAAATAGTCTAATCTACCGTGCACCAGTGTCATCCCTGGATCAGTAATGCTGACACACACGGTACTTGGAGGATTTATAACAGAGTAGCAATCACACACTTATTACATCGAGTATCTCAAGAGAGAAATAAGTATGACAAATATGGCTTAAGGCCATCTAAAACGATAACAGCGGAAGACTTGGAAGATAAGTGAGTCCATCAACTCCAACGGCATCACTGAGTATAAGACCACGACCTAAGGCACCTTACTCGTCGTCTGAAAAGTCTGCAACATGAAACATTGCAGCCCGAAAACAGGCCAGCACATGGAATATGCTGGCAATGTAACACATAGAGAGTAATGAACATAATAATGCTATACTACATGCATATATGGCTGGTAGAAGGCTCTATGGTTACAGTTTTGCGAAAAGCCAATTTTTCCCTACAGCAAAGAAATAAATTTTATTTAACTATCATGGTGGTTGTTAAACATTGAGAATGGTTGACAACATTCTCAATCCCAATTAAGTATCATCATCAAACCCAACAAAATTAATTAAAGTAACATGATGAGATTCACATGATAATCCAAGTACTAGATACTCAAGATGTCCATAACCGGGGACACGGCTAACCATGATTAGTTTATACACTCTGCAGAGGTTTGTGCACTTTTCCCCACAAGACTCGATCGCTTCCGCTTGATTCTCGCACTACATGATGTTTGAGAAACGGATGACCGAGACACAGTCTTTCAGAAGTGTTTGCACCTTACGAATGGGTAGACCGTTACACCTACTTTCCCCTACATCTGCTAGTCTACCACTGTAAGAGTTCACACAACTTAGTCAACTATGCTAGAGCCCATAATAGCTTGTGGCTGCACACGGAAGTTTCTAGCATGAATAATCTCATGATCCCTTTGAACCTGGGTGGCGGTCCAAAAGAAAAACAGGCAATCCTGGAATACCCAGGTACCTCAATCCACCCAGATGTGAGTTTTAGTTGCCACCTTAAGGTTAACCATTAATTAACAATCTCACATCTGTCATGGTAACACTCAAACCCAATCCACGTCTACTAGCATAGCATAGCAATATAAGCAAACGTAGAAGTAACTCCCAAGGTTTGATAATAAACAGGTAATAGGTACTACCTCAACTACTTCCCAATTCCCACAATTTAATTAGATCCTAATCATGCAATGTTTGAGGAATTGGTCTAATGCAATAAAACTAGGTAGTAAAAGAGATATGATCAAAGTGTTACTTGCCTTGCTGATGATCCGTGGAACCTAGAGATTCGAAGTAGCAAGCGGCGCACTCCGGGTACTCTATCGCAAACAAACAATAAGCACTCATCTAATGCACAGGTAAAACTCAAATAAAGATCTAACCAGAAAGTTCAACTTAAGAACTCCGGTTTGCAAAAAGAATCGAATCAAACGAAGCAACGAAAGTCAAACGGCGAAGGAAATAATCTTCGTTTACTAATCTGGATCTAAGTCAAATTTTACAGTAGCAAAAACTTATTTGAATAGGTTAAACGGAAACTCTAGGCGCTTGAATCGCCTGATTCCGATAAACGAGCTAAAAGATATACCAGAACGAAAATCTGATCAGAAATCGCGATCTGGAATAATCGCGGAAAATCCGACGAAAAAGAAAACTGACGAACAGTTAAACGAACAGACGTTCGTTAACCGCGACTAACCGACAAACACGTTCATTAAAACGAACGGATCGGTGAACGTTCACTAACTACTAAACCGAGAAAAAAATAAACCGATCTATTTAAAAAAATAAATCTAGGGTTTCGAAAAAAATAAACCGAGGCGGTTTTTTTGAAAAAAAAACCGAACGGTCGGCGGCGGCTGCGGCTACCTCGACGGGCAACTCTGGCGGTGTCGGGATGGGCTCCGGCGGGGTTCTACGGGTGCGGCGAGGGGCGGCGGGGCTCGGGCGTCATCGGGGGCGGCGAGGGGCGACGAGGGGGCGATGGGGCGGCGGCGTTCGGGGCTTCCCGAGGCGGCGGCAATGGGCGGCTCCGGCGCGGCTCCTCCGGGCGGCGTCGGGTGCGGGGAGGGGTCGGGACGGGGTGAGGAGAGGGCGGCGGGGCTGGGTACTTAAAGAGGGGGGGCTACCGTGGGGGAGGGGTAAGGCGGCGGCGTCGTCGTCCTCGAGTAGGACTCGGGCGGCGGCGGGTCTCCAGGTCGGGGATGACTCGGGCGGAAGCTGGGCCGCCGGCTGGGCTTCGGCCCAGTCGGCGCTTGCACGTTTTTTTTAAATAATTTCGCCGAACCTAAAAAAATCGTAGAAAAATAAATAAGAATCTAAAAATGCCAAAACAAATTTTCACCGTCTAATTAAAATAATTAGAATGAGATGAACATTTTCTTGGCCCAAAAATGCAGTTTTGAAAACGTGCAATTTTTCTAATGCAATTAAAATTGCAAATAAAATCCAAATAAAATCAAATATTTGATTTTAATATTTTTCCTCCAATATTTCAATTATTTTGGAGAAGTCATATTTTCTCCTCTCATTTATTTTAATACGAAATATTTTTTGGAGAGAAAAATAATTAAAACCAAAAATCCTCATTTCATTATTTGATAAAAATCAAATATGAAAACCGCGAAAAATCCCCAACTCTCTCCGAGGGTCCTTGAGTTGCTTAGGATTTTCGAGGATTTGCCAAAATGCAATAAAATATGCTATGCAATGATGATCTAATGTATAACATTCCAAATTGAAAATTTGGGATGTTACAAACCTACCCCCTTAAGATGAATCTCGCCCTCGAGATTCGGGTTGGCTAGAAAATAGGTGAGAGTGGTTCTTCCGTAGATCTTCCTCTCGCTCCCAGGTGGCTTCGTCCTCGGTATGGTGACTCCACTGAACTTTGCAAAACTTGATAACCTTGCTGCGGGTGACTCGGCTGGCATACTCAAGAATCTTAACTGGTTTCTCCTCATAGGTCAAGTCACTATCCAGCTGAATCGCTTCCAATGGCACCGTATCTCTCAGTGGTATCTCAGCCATCCCTGCGTGGCACTTCTTCAACTGGGAAACGTGAAATACATCATGAACTCCTGACAATACTTCAGGCAATTCCAGTTTGTAAGCAACTTCTCCCATACGCTCCAAAATTTTGTATGGTCCTACAAAACGTGGCGCTAACTTTCCTTTAACTCCAAAGCGCTTAACTCCTCGAAGTGGTGATACTCGTAGGTAAACTCTGTCTCTGACTTCGTGAACTGTCTCCTTGCGTTTAGAATCCGCATAACTCTTCTGCCTAGACTGGGCTACCTTGAGCCTATCGCGAACCAATTTCACCTTCTGTTCTGATTCCTTAATCAAGTCTGGTCCAAACAACTGGCGGTCTCCAACTTCGTTCCACAACAAGGGTGTTCTGCACCTCCTTCCGTACAAAGCTTCGAAAGGGGCCATCTTCAAACTGGTTTGATAACTGTTGTTGTAAGAAAACTCTGCATACGGCAAATTGTCGTCCCAACTAGATCCATAATCTAGCGCACAAGCTCTCAGCATATCTTCCAAAATCTGATTGACTCTCTCGGTCTGTCCGTCTGTCTGTGGGTGAAAGGCTGTACTGAACTCTAGCCTGGTACCCAAAGTTTCATGTAACTGATTCCAAAACTTTGAAGTAAACTGGGTTCCTCTATCTGATACAATGGTCCTCGGAACTCCATGCAGACATACGATCCTGGTCATGTATATCTTTGCCAACTTAGCACTGGTGTAAGTGGTCTTCACTGGGATGAAATGAGCTACTTTCGTCAAACGATCGACTACAACCCATATTGAGTCATAGCCTGAACGAGTCCTGGGCAATCCCGTGATAAAATCCATGCCTAGTTTATCCCATTTCCATTCGGGTATCGGCAATGGCTGTAGCAATCCTGCTGGCTTCTGATGCTCTGCCTTCACTCTCTGACATACATCACAAACTGCTACATACTCCGCAATATCCTTCTTCATTCCGGTCCACCAGAAAGTATCCTTCAAATCCAAATACATCTTGGTATTTCCTGGGTGAATCGAATACGGTGAATCATGGGCCTCTTGCAAGATCAACTTCCTGATCTCCGGATCATTGGGCACATAAACGCGGTCCTCAAACCATAAGGTATCGTGCTCATCCTCACGAAATCCCTTGGCTTTTCCTTTACTCATCCTTTTCTTTATCTCGTCAATCTCCTTGTCTGTCTTCTGAGCTTCCCTGATCTTTTCCATCAAGGTAGACTGAATCTCCAACGTTGCTAAATAGCCTCTTGGAACTATCTCCAAACATAGCTCGCGAAGATCCTCGGCTAATAATTTCGGTAACTCTCCGGTCATGAGGGTGTTAACATGGCTCTTGCGGCTCAACGCATCAGCTACTACGTTAGCCTTCCCTGGGTGATAATGCAATCTCATATCATAATCCTTAATGAGCTCCAACCATCTCCTTTGCCTGAGATTCAACTCCTTCTGCGTGAAAATGTACTTCAAACTCTTGTGATCCGTGTACACCTCACAGTGATTTCCGATGAGAAAATGTCTCCATGTCTTCAACGCATGTACTACGGCTGCTAACTCCAAATCATGGGTGGCATAATTCTTCTCATGGGGTTTAAGTTGTCGTGAAGCATATGAAACAACTCTTCCCTCCTGCATTAGCACTGCTCCAAGTCCTCGACGTGAAGCGTCGCAATATACTTCATAATCCTTGCGTTGATCTGGCAGAATCAGCACTGGTGATGTAACCAAACGTTTCTTCAACTCTTGGAAACTAGCTTCACATTCCTCAGTCCAATTGAATTTGGTGTCCTTCTTTAACAGCTCTGTCATGGGCTTAGCAATCCTCGAGAAATTCTCAATGAACCTCCGGTAGTATCCTGCAAGTCCAAGAAAACTCCGGATCTCTCCAACTGATGCGGGTGATTCCCAGTTTGTCACAGTGTCGACTTTGGTGGGGTCTACTGCTATTCCTTCTCCGGATATAACATGTCCGAGGAATCCAACTTCCTTCAACCAAAACTCACATTTGCTGAACTTGGCGTATAACTGATGTTCTCTGAGCTTCTCAAGTACCAAACGCAAATGTTCCTTATGCTCCTCTTCATTCTTGGAGTAGACTAAAATATCATCAATGAACACTACGACGAACTTATCCAAAAACTCCATAAACACTTTGTTCATCAGGTTCATGAAATAGGCAGGTGCGTTAGTCAGACCAAATGACATAACGGTATACTCATACAGCTCATACCTGGTGGTAAAAGCCGTCTTAGGTATATCCTGCTCTCGAATCTTTAACTGATGGTATCCTGATCGTAGATCGATCTTGGAAAATACCTTAGCTCCTTGTAATCGGTCAAACAAATCATTGATCATCGGCAGTGGGTACTTATTTTTGATGGTCACTTCATTCAATCCTCGATAATCAACAACCATCCTCAACGATCCATCTTTCTTCTCCACTAAAAGTACGGGTGATCCCCAAGGTGAAGAACTTGGGCGAATATAGCCTTTATCCAATAACTCCTTAATCTGCTTCTTAATTTCTTCCAAATCCTTAGCGGGCATCCTGTACGGTCTCTTAGATATCGGCCCTGTGCCTGGCAAAAGTTCAATCAAAAACTCTATGTCTCTATCTGGTGGCATGCCTGGCAACTCTTCTGGAAATACATCCGGGTAATCCTTCACCACTGGTACTTCTTCCTGTACAACTCCTGATAAGGAATTTACTTGAGTCCTCTTCGGCACATGCCGGGATACATACTTAATCCTTCTCCCTTCTGGGGTGGTAAGCAAAATCGTCTTACTGGCACAATCGATGTTTCCCCCATACATCGATAGCCAATCCATTCCCAATATTACGTCCAAACCTTGCGACTCCAAAACTATTAGGTCTGAGGGGAAAACATGCCTACCTATGGCCAATGGCATCTGAAAACATCCTTGGCTTGCCATATACTCTGCTCCTGGCGAAGTTACTAACATAGGTGTTCTGAGAACTTTGGTGGGCAACTTAAACTTATCCACAAATCCCCTTGATATGTATGAATGCGATGCACCAGTATCAAAAAGAACGATTGCAGTAAATGACTTAACCAAAAACTTACCTATTACTGCATCTGGCTGAGCTTCAACCTCCTCCACGCTAACGTGGTTCACATGTCCTTTGTTGAAAGGGTTCGGCTTCTTCCCAGAGCTTCCATTGCCATTTCCATTCTGGGCTTCAGGCATTCATTGGCATAATGTCCAGTCTTCTGGCACTTAAAGCAAGTGACTTGGCTCAGGTCTCTCTTAGCTGGGGTTGAAGGGTTGGTACGGTTCTGGCCGTTGCTTCCTCCATTCCCATTACCATTCTTGGGGCCATTATGGTTGTGCGAACTACCTCCTCCATGGGTATGCTGAAACTGTCCTCCCGATTTCGGGGTAAAACGTGGCTTCTGCTGAGCTCCAGAATTGTACTTCCCTTGTCCATACTTCCTCTTACGGTTTTCAATCTGCTGCTGCTTCCCTTCAATCATGAGAGCTCTATCTACCAACTCCTGGTAGTTGTTGAAGGTTGCTACCATCAACTGCATGCTCAGCTCATCATTCAGTCCTTCCAGAAACTTCTCCTGCTTGGCTGCATCTGTAGCAACGTCATCTGGAGCATAACGTGCTAACTTACTAAAGTCCTCCACATACTGGCCTACGGTGCGTCCTCCTTGGCGTAGGTTGCGAAACTCACGCTTCTTCATGGCCATAGCTCCTGCTGAAACATGGGCAGTACGGAAAGCTTGCTGAAACTGGTCCCATGTGACAGTGTCAATAGGGTGTGTGGCTGTGTAATTCTCCCACCATGATGCTGCGGGTCCATCAAGCTGATGTGCGGCAAATCGCACTCTCTCCGCATCTGTGCATCCTGCAGTGGTCAACTCCCTTCCAACTTTGCGGAGCCAATCATCTGCAACAATCGGCTCGGTGCTGCTGGAAAACACCGGCGGATTTAGCCTCAAGAAACGGGCTAAGTGATCAACAGGTGGTGGTGGTGGGTTGTTTGTTGTTGTTGCCTTGGTTCTGTACTAACACTTGCATCAGGGCATTCTGCTGCTGAATCAACTGAGTGATCTCCGGTGGGAAAACAAATCTGGTGTCGCGTCTCGGAGGCATCTGATAGGTTTAGAAAAGATGAGAATTTAGAATAGAATGAGGTCTAGAGGGAAAACACTACCCATATGCACATGAGACAAACACAATCAATATCACTCAATCAAACAAGGCATACAATCGATCTAACTATCGTTACAAAGTGCTCGGACTATACTATATACATGGGGGAATACTACTACTGATTATGGTGGTCTACTAGAAATTTTGATCGGTCGAAGACTCCATGATATCTGCTCCAGCTTCATCAACAAAGTCATCTTCACTGGGGTCCGAGTCGGTGTCGTCGATGATGATGTAGTTATCCGGGCAAGTAGAATCGTCATCTTCTCCTCCTGGTGCTGGGTCTCCCATGAATACTCCGATCTTCTGTGTCAGGTCGCCGTTCTTCTCCAACAACGTGGCAATCTCCTCCTCATATCCATCGCGCGTAGACTTGAGTTCTTCCTCCAACTCCGTGATCTTGGTCAATGCCTTCTTCAGATCTATCATGTCTGCGCACATCTGGTTCTCCTGGCGACGAATGTGTTGGTTTTGCTCCTGGATGAAAGCTGCAATTGATCCATCCTTCTTGGTGCTGATCATCTCCCATTGCTCATCTCGGCGTCCACAAATCTGATAAATAGTATCCTTAAGCTCCCTGTGGTAGACTTCTCCAATGCGTCCCATAGAGATGTGGGCTGCCATGCTCTTCCCTAAACTCCAGGTTGGTGCATCAAAGGAAAACTCTATAGGCTCAGTGACTGGCGTAAACGTCCTTCCTGGAACTTGAACTTGAATCTTCCAGCGCTCCTCTTCTGGTAGTGTGGCTTTGTAAGTCCCGGTGAAGCTTGGTATTCCGATGTTCAGGTACTTAGTGACTTCCTTCAAGTGTCGTCCAAAAGGTGTATCTTCATCCGGTTGCATGAACTTGTTCCTTGCATCCGCCATTCCTAAAAGAGTAGAAAGTGGAGAGGAGTCAGAAATGAGAAGAGAGTAGTGTTCTAGGGTTTAAGCTTAGTGGTCGTGTCCTACAGTCAGCGTGTGCTCTGATACCACCTTTGTAGCGACCAGACCTCAAATAGTCTGATCTACCGTGCACCAGTGTCATCCCTGGATCAGTAATGCTGACACGCACAGTACAAATGGAGGATTTATAACAGAGTAGCAATCACACACTTATTACATCGAGTATCTCAAGAGAGAAATAAGTATGACAAATATGGCTTAAGGCCATCTAAAACGATAACAGCGGAAGACTTGGAAGATAAGTGAGTCCATCAACTCCAACGGCATCACTGAGTATAAGACCACGACCTAAGGCACCTTACTCGTCGTCTGAAAAGTCTGCAACATGAAACGTTGCAGCCCGAAAACGGGTCAGCACATGGAATATGCTGGCAATGTAACACATAGAGAGTAATGAACATAATAATGCTATACTACATGCATATATGGCTGGTAGAAGGCTCTATGGTTACAGTTTTGCGAAAAGCCAATTTTTCCCTACTGCAAAGGAATAAATTTTATTTAACTATCATGGTGGTTGTTAAACATTGAGAATGGTTGACAGCATTCTCAATCCCAATTAAGTATCATCATCAAACCCAACAAAATTAATTAAAGTAACATGATGAGATTCACATGATAATCCAAGTACTAGATACTCAAGATGTCCATAACCGGGGACACGGCTAACCATGATTAGTTTATACACTCTGCAGAGGTTTGTGCACTTTTCCCCACAAGACTCGATCGCCTCCGCTTGATTCTCGCACTACATGATGTTTGAGAAACGGATGACCGAGACACAGTCTTTCAGAAGTGTTGCACCTTACGAATGGGTAGACAGTTACACCTACTTTCCCCTACATCTGCTAGTCTACCACTGTAAGAGTTCACACAACTTAATCAACTATGCTAGAGCCCATAATAGCTTGTGGCTGCACACGGAAGTTTCTAGCATGAATAATCTCATGATCCCTTTGAACCTGGGTGGCGGTCCAAAAGAAAAACAGGCAATCCTGGAATACCCAGGTACCTCAATCCACCCAGATGTGAGTTTTAGTTGCCACCTTAAGGTTAACCATTAATTAACAATCTCACATCTGTCATGGTAACACTCAAACCCAATCCATGTCTACTAGCATAGCATAGCAATATAAGCAAACGTAGAAGTAACTCCCAAGGTTTGATAATAAACAGGTAATAGGTACTACCTTAACTACTTCCCAATTCCCACAATTTAATTAGATCCTAATCATGCAATGTTTGAGGATTGGTCTAATGCAATAAAACTGGGTAGTAAAAGAAGTATGATCAAAGTGTTACTTGCCTTGCTGATGATCCGTGAAACCTAGAGATTCGAAGTAGCAAGCGGCGCACTGCGGGTACTCTATCGCAAACAAACAAACAAACAATAAGCACTCATCTAATGCATAGGTAAAACTCAAATAAAGATCTAACCATAAAGTTCAACTTAAGAACTCCGGTTTGCAAAAAGAATCGAATCAAACGAAGCAACGAAAGTCAAACGGCGAAGGAAATAAGCTTTGTTTACTAATCTGGATCTAAGTCAAATTTTACAGTAGCAAAAACTTGTTTGAATAGGTTAAACGGAAAGAGAATTTCGAGACAAAACTCTAGGCGCTTGAATCGCCTGATTCCGATAAACGAGCTAAAAGATATACCAGAACGAAAATCTGATCAGAAATCGCGAAATGGAATAATCGCGGAAAATCCGACGAAAAAAAAACTGACGAATAGTTAAACGAACGGACGTTCGTTAACCGCGACTAACTGACAAACACGTTCGTTAAAACGAACGGATCGGTGAACGTTCACTAACTACTAAACCGAGAAAAAAATAAACCGATCTATTTAAAAAAAATCTAGGGTTTCGAAAAAAAATAAACCGAGGCGGTTTTTTTGAAAAAAAACGGACGCTCGGCGGCGGCTGCGGCTACCTCGACGGGCAACTCCGGCGGGGTCGGGATGGGCTCCGGCGGGGTTCTGCGGGTGCGGCGAGGGGCTGCGGGGCTCGGGCGTCGTCGGGGGCTGCGAGGGGCGACGAGGGGGCGACGGGGCGGCGGCGTTCGGGGCTTCCCGAGGCGGCGGCGATGGGCGCCTCCAGCGCGGCTCCTCCGGGCGGCGTCGGGTGTGGGGCGGGGTCGGGACAGGGTGAGGAGAGGGCGGCGGGGCTGGGGTACTTAAAGAGGGGGGTGCCGTGGGGGAGGGGTAAGGCGGCGGCGGCGTTGTCCTCGAGTAGGACTCGGGCGGCGGCGGGTCTCCAGGTCAGGGACGACTTGGGCGGGAGCTGGGCCGTCGGCTGGGCTTCGGCCCAGTCGGCGCTCGCGTTTTTTTAAATAATTTCGCCGAACTTAAAAAAATCGTAGAAAAATAAATAAAAATCCAAAAATGCCAAAACAAATTTTCACCGTCTAATTAAAATAATTAGAACGAGATGAACATTTTCTTGGCCCAAAAATGCAGTTTTGAAAACGTGCAATTTGCTAATGCAATTAAAATTGCAAATAAAATCCGAATACAATCAAATATTTAATTTTAATATTTTTCCTCCAATATTTCAATTATTTTGGAGAAGTCATATTTTCTCCTCTCATTTATTTTAATATGAAATATTTTTCGGAGAGAAAAATAATTAAAACCAAAAATCCTCGTTTCAATATTTGATAAAAATCAAATATGAAAACCGCGAAAAATCCCCAACTCTCTCCGAGGGTCCTGGAGTTGCTTAGGATTTTTGAGGATTTTGCCAAAATGCAATAAAATATGCTATGCAATGATGATCTAATGTATAACATTCCAAATTGAAAATTTGGGATGTTACATGTCGTGAGGAGATCCAAAAGGAGCATTGTCGGAATGGATGGAGTAGCCAACGAGGAAGACTACGACCAATACGGCAACCCGATGAGGCAAGATGACGATGTCAATGAAGCATACGTGAAAAGAAGAATCAATACTAAATTACCTAAGAAAGATCATAATCCATGGCTCCGGAAAAGTCACGAGGGGCTCAATTACTCAGGAACGAACAAGAAAGGGATGAAGCTCAATGTGAAACTTAGTGGACGCAACTGATCAGAAACCTACATCTATATATATATATATGTATCTATTTTGTGTACACACTTAAGTAACCGTTATCGGTCAACTGATATGTTACCACCACATGCATGGTTCCGGTGATATGCGCGCAGTGGGGGAGAGGGAGACGCCGTCGTCGGGAGAAAAACAAAAACAAAAACAAAAGGGAGAAAGCAGTACAAAAGAAAAAGAAAAGTAAACAGAAAAGAAAAGGAAAAAAATAAAAGAAAATAAAACTAAAAACTAGAAAAGGAAAATAATAAACAGAAAATAATAAAAATTGGAACAGTTAGCAGTAGCGCTTTTTTCGATCCAGCGCTATAGCTATCTTAGCTATAGCATTGGGTCCTAAAAAAGTGCTACTACTATGTGCCATTAGCAGTAGCGCTCTATAGCGCTGGATTCCGAACCAACGCTACTGCTATTTTGAGTTAACCACCGCGATGCTCAAATTTTGCCAAGTCCGCCAACTCCCAACCCCACTCTCCCCACACCCTCTTACCCCACTCCGTCGCCGCCGCCGTCGCCCTGCCCGCCCTCGCGCCATCCGTCGCCTTGGCCGCCGGCCGTCTCCTGAGCCCGCCCTCGACCTCACCGACGTCTCCCCTGCCCGCCCTCGACCACAACGCCGCCCCCGCCTCTAGCCGCCGCCACCGCCGTCCGCCCTCCGCCGCCCTCGACCGCCGCCGCCCGAGCCTGAGCTCCCTCGCCGTAAGCCTCTCCTCTCCCCTGCCCTCCTCTCCCTCTCCTCTCCCCTGCCCGAGCCTCTATTTAGGGCAAATTTAGCCTCTGTTTAGGGCAAATTTAGACAATTTTAGGGCAAGTTAGCAAACAAAATTAGAAAATTTAGCAAATTAGGGCAGTAGCTGATTAGAAATTTTTTGGATTTTGTTTTTTAGCAAGTTAGCAAAAAAATAGGTATAAAAACAGTAGCAAAAAAAGGTACAAAAACAGTAGCAAAAAATTAGGTATAAAAACAGTGGCAAATAAATAAAACAGTAGCAAATTAAAACTGTAGCTAATTAGGGCAGTAGCAAATATAGCTAGGGCCAATTTTTTTAGCAAATGAGAAAATTTAGTTGGGTAAATTTGTTTAGGGCATTAGCTAATGGTTAATTTGCTAAGTCCTGGAAATCTGTCATATAATGTTGCCATGTTCTCTTGAGATAGCATCAAATCTATTATACGAACTTGTGCCAATTGTTGAAAAATATCTGAGTGGCCTATGTTTTGCCGGAATGTTGATTCATTTCCGTTCTGGCAAATTTCAGGCGCTCCATATGTCCACTTTTTAGCAAAGGTCATGACAAAAAATTCCGTGATTTTCTGCATGACTTGTGCTAGAAACTAGGACATATGGAGTACCCGGAATTTGTCGAAAGGGGAATGAATCAACATTCCGACCAAATATAGGCCCCTTTTTCTTTTCATTGTATCTTTTATTTACAATTGTTGAATAGGAAACATGTCTACCGACACCGAAGTCGCGGGTGGTTCTGCTCTCCTAGAAGACCCCATCGAGGCAGCAAATCACTATTTCGATTACCTGGACGAACACCAGATGGGGTTGCATGGTGGCGGCAGGGGCACCAACCCCGACACCGACACTGGCACCGGCTGTTGGGGAACGTAGTAATTTCAAAAATATTCCTACGCACACGCAAGATCATGGTGATGCATAGCAACGAGATGGGAGAGTGTCGTCTACGTACCCTCGTAGACCATAAGTGCAAGCGTTATGACAACGCGGTTGATGTAGTCGTACGTCTTCACGATCGACCGATCCTCAGTACCGAACAGACGGCACCTCCGCGTTCAGCACACGTTCAGCTCGGTGACGTCCCGCGAACTCATGATCCAGTAGAGCTTCCGGGAAGAGCTTCGTCAGCACGACGGCGTGGTCACGGTGTTGATGAAGTTACCGACGCAGGGCTTCTCCTAAACACTGCTACGGTATGACTGAGGTGGATTATGGTGGAGGGGGGCACCGCACACGGCTAAGAGATCAATGATCAATTGTTGTGTCTTGGGGTGCCCCCTTGCCCCCGTATATAAAGGAGCTAGGGGGAGGCGGCCGGCCAAGGAGGAGGGCGCGCCAAGGGGGAGTCCTACTTTCCTAGTAGGAGTAGGGGAAGGGGGAAGGGAAGGGGAGAGGGGGAAGGAAAGGGGGGCGCCGCCCCCCTCCTTGTCCAATTCAGACTAGATGGGGAGGGGGCGCACGGCCTGCCCTGGCCGCCCCTCCTCTTCTCCACTAAGGCCCAATAGGCCCATTACACTCCCCCGGGGGTTCCGGTAACCCCCCGGTACTCCGGTATATGTCCAAAACCTCCCGAAACACTTCCGGTGTCCAAACATAGTCGTCCAATATATCGATCTTTACGTCTCGACCATCTCGATACTCCTCGTCATGTCCGTGATCATATCCGGGACTCCGAACTACCTTCGGTACATCAAAACACAAAAACTCATAATACCGATCGTCACAGAACTTTAAGCGTGCGGACCCTACGGGTTCGAGAACTATGTAGACATGACCGAGACATGTCTCCGGTCAATAACCAATAGCGGAACCTGGATGCTGATATTGGTTCCTACATATTGTACGAAGATCTTTATCGGTCAAACCGCATAACAGCATACGTTGTTCCCTTTGTCATCGGCATGTTACTTGCTCGAGATTCGATCGTCGGTATCTCAATACCTAGCTCAATCTCGTTACCGGCAAGTCTCTTTACTAATTCCGTAATGCATCATCCCGCAACTAACTCATTAGTCACATTGCTTGCAAGGCTTATAGCGATGTGCATTACCGAGAGGGCCGAGATATACCTCTCTGACAATCGGAGTGACAAATCCTAATCTCGATCTATGCCAACTCTACGAACACCATCGGAGACACCTGTAGAGCACCTTTATAATCACCCAGTTACGTTGTGACGTTTGGTAGCACACAAAGTGTTCCTCCGGTATTCGGGAGTTGCATAATCTCATAGTCATAGGAACGTGTATAAGTCATGGAGAAAGCAATAGTAGTAAACTAAATGATCAAATGCTAAGCTAACTGATGTCTACTAAACAACCTTCTTCTTGTAGACGTTGTTGGGCCTGCAAGTGCAGAGGTTTGTAGGACAGTAGCAAATTTCCCTCAAGTGGATGACCTAAGGTTTATCAATCCGTGGGAGGCGTAGGTTGAAGATGGTCTCTCTCAAACAACCCTGCAACCAAATAACAAAGAGTCTCTGGTGTCCCCAACACACCCAATACAATGGTAAATTGTATAGGTACACTAGTTCGGCGAAGAGATGGTGATACAAGTGCAATATGGATGGTAGATATAGGTTTTTGTAATATGAAAATATAAAACCAGCAAGGTAGCAAGCGATAAAAGAGAGCGTAAACGGTATTGCAATGCTAGGAAACAAGGCCTAGGGTTCATACATTCACTAGTGCAAGTTCTCTCAACAATAATAACATAATTGGATCATATAACTATCCCTCAACATGCAACAAAGAGTCACTCCAAAGTTACTAATAGCGGAGAACAAACGAAGAGATTATGGTAGGGTACGAAACCACCTGAAAGTTATTCTTTCTGATCGATCTATTCAAGAGTTCATACTAGAATAACACCTTAAGACACAAATCAACCAAAACCCTAATGTCACCTAGATACTCCAATGTCACCTCAAGTATCCATGGGTATGATTATACGATATGCATCACACAATCTCAGATTCATCTATTCAAACCAACACAAAGTACTTCAAAGAGTGCTCCAAAGTTTCTACCGGAGAGTCAAGACGAAAACGTGTGCCAACCCCTATGCATAAGTTCACGAGGTCACGGAACCCGCAAGTTTATCACCAAAACATACATCAAGTAGATCACGTGATATCCCATTGTCACCACAGATAAGCACATGCAAGACATACATCAAGTGTTCTCAAATCCTTAAAGACTCAATCCGATAAGATAACTTCAAAGGGAAAACTCAATCCATTACAAGAGAGGAGAGGGGGAGAAACATCATAAGATCCAACTATAATAGCAAAGCTCGCGATACATCAAGATCGTGCCGAATCAAGAACATGAGAGAGAGATCAAACACATAGCTATTGGTACATACCCTCAGCCCCGAGGGTGAACTACTCCCTCCTCGTCATGGAGAGCACCGGGATGATGAAGATGGCCACCGGTGAGGGATCCCCCCTCCGGAAGGGTGCCGGAACGGGGTCCCAATTGGTTTTTGGTGGCTACAGAGGCTTGCGGCGGCGGAACTCCTGATCTATTCTGTCCCCCGATGTTTTTAGGGTATATGGATATATATAGGTGAAAAAGTCGGTCAGGGGAGCCACGAGGGGCCCACGAGGGTGGGGGGCGCGCCCAGGGGGGTAGGGCGGGCCTCCCTGCCTCGTGGCTTCCTGGAAGCTTCCCTGACATCTACTCCAAGTCTCTTGGATTGCTTCCGTTCAAAAAATAACTCTCCTGAAGGTTTCATTCCGTTTGGACTCCGTTTGATATTCCTTTCCTTCGAAACACTGAAATAGGCAAGAAAACAGCAATTTGGGCTGGGCCTCCTGGTTAATAGGTTAGTCCCAAAAATAATATAAAAGTGTTTAGTAAAGACCATAAACATCCGAAACAGATAATATAATAGCATGAATACTTCATAAATTATAGATACGTTGGAGACGTATCACTAACGAAATGGGTCAAGTCAATCACATCATTCTCCTAATGATGTGATCCCGTTAATCAAATGACAACTCATGTCCATGGCTAGGAAACTCAACCATCTTTGATCAACGAGCTAGTCAAGTAGAGGCATACTAGTGACACTATGTTTGTCTATGTATTCACACATGTATTACGTTTCTGGTTAATACAATTCTAGCATGAAAAATAAACATTTATCATGATATGAGGAAATAAATAATAACTTTATTATTGCCCCTAGGTCATATCTCCCGGTCTCCCACTTGCACTAGAGTCAATAATCTAGATTACACAGTAATGATTCTAACACCCATGGAGTCTTGGTGCTGATCATGTTTTGCTCGTGGAAGAGGCTTAGTCAACGGGTCTGCAATATTCAGATCCGTATGTATCTTGCAAATCTCTATGTCTCCCACCTGGACTTGATCCCGGATGGAATTGAAGCGTCTCTTGATGTGCTTGGTCCTCTTGTGAAATCTGGATTCCTTTGCCAAGGCAATTGCACCAGTATTGTCACAAAAGATTTTCATTGGACCCGATGCACTAGGTATGACACCTAGATCGGATATGAACTCCTTCATCCAGACTCCTTCATTTGCTGCTTCCGAAGCAGCTATGTACTCCACTTCACACGTAGATCCCGCCACGACGCTTTGTTTAGAACTGCACCAACTGACAGCTCCACCGTTCAATAAAAATGCGTATCCGGTTTGCGATTTAGAATCATCCGGATCAGTGTCAAAGCTTGCATCGACGTAACCATTTACGGTGAGCTCTTTGTCACCTCCATAAATGAGAAACATATCCTTAGTCCTTTTCAGGTATTTCAGGATGTTCTTGACCGCTGTCCAGTGATCCACTCCTGGATTACTTTGGTACCTCCCTGCTAAACTAATAGCAAGGGACACATCAGGTCTGGTACACAGCATTGCATACATGATAGAACCTATGGCTGAAGCATAGGGAACACTTTTCATTTTCTCTCTATCTTCTGCAATGGTCGGGCATTGAGTTTGACTCAACTTCACACCTTGTAACACAGGCAAGAACCCTTTCTTTGCTTGATCCATTTTGAACTTTTTCAAAACTTTATCAAGGTATGTGCTTTGTGAAAGTCCAATTAAGCGTCTTGATCTATCTCTATAGATTTTGATGCCTAATATATAAGCAGCTTCACGGAGGTCTTTCATTGAAAAACTTTTATTCAAGTATCCTTTTATGCTATCCAGAAATTCTATATCATTTCCAATCAACAATATGTCATCCACATATAATATTAGAAATGCTACAGAGCTCCCACTCACTTTCTTGTAAATACAGGCTTCTCCAAAAGTCTGTATAAAACCATATGCTTTGATCACACTATCAAAAAGTTTATTCCAACTCCGAGAGGCTTGCACCAGTCCATAAATGGATCGCTGGAGTTTGCACACTTTCTTAGCACCCTTTGGATCGACAAAACCTTCTGGTTGCATCATATACAACTCTTCTTCCAGAAATCCATTCAGGAATGCAGTTTTGACATCCATTTGCCAAATTTCATATTCATAAAATGCGGCAATTGCTAACATGATTTGGACGGACTTAAGCATCGCTACAGGTGAGAAAGTCTCATCGTAGTCAACCCCTTGAACTTGTCGAAAACCTTTCGCAATAAGTCGAGCTTTGTAGACAGTAACATTACCATCAGCGTCAGTCTTCTTCTTGAAGATCCATTTATTCTCTATGGCTTGCCGATCATCGGGCAAGTCAACCAAAGTCCACGCTTTGTTCTCATACATGGATCCCATCTCAGATTTCATGGCCTCAAGCCATTTTGCGGAATCTGGGCTCACCATCGCTTCTTCATAGTTCGTAGGTTCGCCATGGTCAAGTAACATGACTTCCAGAACAGGATTACCGTACCACTCTGGTGCGGATCTTACTCTGATTGACCTACGAGGTTCGGTAGTAACTTGGTCTGAAGTTTCGTGATCAATATCATTAGCTTCCTCACTAATTGGTGTAGATGTCACAGGAACCGGTTTCTGTGATGAACTACTTTCCAATAAGGGAGCAGGTATAGTTACCTCATCAAGTTCTACTTTCCTCCCACTCACTTCTTTCGAGAGAAACTCCTTCTCTAGAAAGGATCCATTCTTAGCAACGAATGTTTTTCCTTCGGATCTGTGATAGAAGGTGTACCCAACAGTTTCCTTTGGGTATCCTATGACGACACATTTCTCCGATTTGGGTTCGAGCTTATCAGGTTGAAGCTTTTTCACCTAATCATCGCAGCCCCAAACTTTAAGAAACGACAACTTTGGTTTCTTGCCAAACCACAGTTCATAAGGCGTCGTCTCAACGGATTTGGATAGTGCCCTATTTAACGTGAATGCAGCCGTCTCTAGAGCATAACCCCAAAATGATAGCGGTAAATCAGTAAGAGACATCATAGATCGCACCATATCTAGTAAAGTACGATTACGATGTTCAGACACACCATTACACTGTGGTGTTCCGGGTGGCGTGAGTTGCGAAACTATTCCGCATTGTTTCAGATGAAGACCAAACTCGTAGCTCAAATATTCTCCTCCACGATCAGATCGTAGAAACTTTATTTTCTTGTTACGATGATTTTCCACTTCACTCTGAAATTCTTTGAACTTTTCAAATGTTTCAGACTTATGTTTTATTAAGTAGATATACCCATATCTGCTTAAATCATCTGTGAAGGTGAGAAAATAACGATACCCGCCGCGAGCCTCAATATTCATCGGACCACATACATCAGTATGTATGATTTCCAACAAATCTGTTGCTCGCTCCATTGTTCCGGAGAACGGCGTTTTAGTCAGCTTGCCCATGAGGCATGGTTCGCAAGTACCAAGTGATTCCAAAAGTCCATCAGTATGGAGTTTCTTCATGCACTTTACACCAATATGACCCAAACGACAGTGCCACAAATAAGTTGCACTATCATTATCAACTCTGCATCTTTTGGCTTCAACATTATGGATATGTGTATCACTACTATCGAGAATCAACAAAAATAGACCACTCTTCATGGGTGCATGGCCGTAAAAGATATTACTCATATAAATAGAACAACCATTATTCCCAGATTAAAATGAACAACCGTTTCGCATCAAACAAGATCCAGATATAATGTTCATGCTCAACGCTAGCACCAAATAAGAATTATTCATGTCTAAAACTAATCCCGAAGGTAGATGTAGAGGTAGCGTGTCGACGGTGATCACATCGACTTTGGAACCATTTCCCACGCGCATTGTCACCTCGTCCTTAGCCAATCTTCGCTCAATCCGTAGTCCCTGTTTTGAGTTGCAAATATTAGCAACTGAACCAGTATCAAATACCCAGGTGCTACTACGAGCTTTAGTAAGGTGCACATCAATAACATGTATATCACATATACCTTTGTTCACCTTGCCATCCTTCTTATCCGCCAAATACTTGGGGCAGTTCCGCTTCCAGTGACCGGCCTGTTTGCAGTAGAAGCACTCAGTCCCAGGCTTAGGTCCAGACTTAGGTTTCTTCTCCTGAGCAGCAACTTGTTTGCTGTTCTTCTTGAAGTTCCCCTTCTTCTTTCCTTTACCCTTTTTCTTGAAACTGGTGGTCTTGTTGACCATCAACACTTGATGCTCCTTCTTGATTTCTACCTCCGCATCCTTTAGCATTGCGAAGAGCTCGGGAATTGTCTTATCCATCCCTTGCATATTATAGTTCATCACAAAGCTCTTGTAGCTTGGTGGCAGTGATTGAAGAATTCTGTCAATGACACTATCATCCGGAAGATTAACCCCCAGTTGAATCAAGTGGTTGTTATACCCAGACATTTTGAGTATATGTTCACTGACAGAACTATTCTCCTCCATCTTGCAGCTGTAGAATTTATTGGAGACTTCATATCTCTCAATCCAGGCATCTGCTTGAAATATTAACTTCAACTCCTGGAACATCTCATATGCTCCATGACATTCAAAACGTCGTTGAGGTCCCGGTTCTAAGCCGTAAAGCATGGCACACTGAACTATCGAGTGGTCATCAGCTTTGCTCTGCAAGACGTTCTTAACGTCATCAGTTGCATCTGCAGCAGGCCTGGCACCTAGCGGTGCTTCTAGGACGTAATTCTTCTGTGCAGCAATGAGGATAATCCTCAAGTTACGGACCAAGTCAGTGTAATTGTTACCATCATCTTTCAACTTTGCTTTCTCAAGGAACGCATTAAAATTCAATGGAACAACAGCACGGGCCATCTATCTACAACAACATAGACAAGCAAAATACTATCAGGTACTAAGTTCCTGATAAATTTAAGTTCAGTTAATCATATTACTTAAGAACTCCCACTTAGATAGACATCTCTCTTATCATCTAAGTGATCACGTGATCCAAATCAACTAAACCATAACCGATCATCACGTGAAATGGAGTAGTTTTCAATGGTGAACATCACTATGTTGATCATATCTACTATATGATTCATGCTCGACCTTTCAGTCTCAGTGTTCCGAGGCCATATCTGCATATGCTAGGCTCGTCAAGTTTAACCCGAGTATTTCTGTGTGTGCAAAACTTGCTTGCACCCGTTGTATGTGAACCTAGAGCTTATCACACCTGATCATCACGTGGTGTCTCGGCACGACGAACTTTGGCAACGGTGCATACTCAGGGAGAACACTTGTACCTTGAGATTTAGTGAGAGATCATCTTATAATACTACCGTCAATCAAAGCAGAATAAGATGCATAAAGGATAAACATCACATGCAATCAATATAATGTTGGGGAACGTAGCAGAAATTCAAAATTTTCTACGCATCACCAAGATCAATCTATGGAGTTTACTAGCAACGAGAGGGAAGGGAGTGCATCTACATACCCTTGTAGATCGCGAGCGGAAGCGTTCAAGAGAACGGGGTTGATGGAGTCGTACTCGTCGTGATCCAAATCACCGATGATCCTAGCGCCGAACGGATGGCACCTCCGCGTTCAACACACGTACGGAGCAGCGACGTCTCCTCCTTATTGATCCAGCAAGGGGGGAGGAGAGGTTGATGGAGATCCAGCAGCACGACGGCGTGGTGGTGGAAGTAGCGGGATCCCGTCAGGGCTTCGCCAAGCGCAAGCGGGGAGGAAGAGGTGTTACGGGAGGGAGAGGGAGGCGCCAGGGCTTAGATATTGCTGCCCTCCCTCCCCCCACTATATATAGGGCCAAGGGAGGGGGGGGGGCGCAGCCTTGGCCCTTCCTCCAAGGAAGGGTGCGGCCAGGGAGGAGTCCTTCCCCCCCAAGGCACCTCGGAGGTGCCTTCCCCCTTTAGGACTCTCCCTTTTCCTTATCTCTTGGCGCATGGGACTCTTGGGGCTGGTGCCCTTGGCCCATATAGGCCAAGGCGCACCCCCTACAGCCCATGTGGCCCCCCGGGGCTGGTGGACCCTCGGACCCCTTTCGGCACTCCCGGTACAATACCGATAAAGTGCGAAACTTTTCCGGCGACCAAAATAAGACTTCCCATATATAAACCTTTACCTCTGGACCATTCCGGAACTCCTCGTGACGTCCGGGATCTCATCCGGGACTCCGAACAACTTTCGGGTTACCGCATACTAATATCTCTATAACCCTAGCGTCACCGAACCTTAAGTGTGTAGACCCTACGGGTTCGGGAGACATGTAGACATGACCGAGACACCTCTCCGGCCAATAACCAACAGCGGGATCTAGATACCCATGTTGGCTCCTACATGCTCCTCGATGATCTCATCGGATGAACCACGATGTCGAGGATTCAATCAATCCCGTATACAATTCCCTTTTTCTATCGATATGTTACTTGCCCGAGATTCGATCGTCGGTATCCCTATACCTTGTTCAATCTCGTTACCGGCAAGTCTCTTTACTCGTTCCGTAACTCACATCATCCCGTGATCAACTCCTTGGTCAGATTGTGCACATTATGATGATGTCCTACCGAGTGGGCCCAGAGATACCTCTCCGTTTACACGGAGTGACAAATCCCAGTCTCGATTCGTGCCAACCCAACAGACACTTTCGGAGATACCTGTAGTGCACCTTTATAGTCACCCAGTTACGTTGTGACGGTTGGTACACCGAAAGCATTCCTACGGTATCCGGGAGTTGCACAATCTCATGGTCTAAGGAAATGATACTTGACATTAGAAAAGCTCTGAGCAAACGAACTACACGATCTTGTGCTAGGCTTAGGATTGGGTCTTGTCCATCACATCATTCTCCTAATGATGTGATCCCATTATCAACGACATCCAATGTCCATGGTCAGGAAACCGTAACCATCTATTGATCAACGAGCTAGTCAACTAGAGGCTTACTAGGGACATGGTGTTGTCTATGTATCCACACATGCATCTGAGTTTCCTATCAATACAATTCTAGCATGGATAATAAACGATTATCATGAACAAGGAAATATAATAATAACCTATTTATTATTGCCTCTAGGGCATATTTCCACCAGTCTCCCACTTGCACTAGAGTCAATAATCTAGTTCACATCACCATGTGATTACCACTGACAGGTCACATCACCATGTGACCAACACCCAAGAGTTTACTAGAGTCAACAATCTAGTTCACATCTCTATGTGATTAACACTCAATGAGTTCTGGTTTGATCATGTTATGCTTGTGAGAGAGGTTATTAGTCGACGGGTCTGAACCTTTCAGATCCGAGTGTGCTTTACGAATATCTATGTCATCTTGTGGATGCTACCACTCGCTATTTGGAGCCATTTAAAATAATTGTTCTACTATACGAATCCGGTTTACTACTCAGAGTCATCCGGATTAGTGTCAAAGTTCGCATCAACGTAACCCTTTACGACAAACTCCTTTTCACCTCCATAATCGAGAAAATTCCTTAGTCCACTAGATACTAAGGATAAGTTCGACCACTGTCATGTGATCCATTCCTGGATCACTATTGTACCCCTTGACCAACTCATGGCAAGGCACACTTCATGTGCGGTACACAGCATAGCATACTGTAGAGCCTACGTCTGAAGCATAGGGGACGACCTTCGTCCTTTCTCTTTCTTCTGCTGTGGTCAGGTCTTGAGTCTTACTCAATACTTACACCTTGTAACACAGCCAAGAACTCCTTCTTTGCTGATCTATTTTAAACTCTTTCAAAATCATGTCAAGGTGTGCGTTCTTTGAAAGTATCATTGGGCCTCTTGATCTATCTCTATAGATCTTGATGCCCAATATGTAAGCAGCTTTTATCCAGGTCTTCCTTTGAAAAACTCCTTTCAAACAACCCTTTATGCTTTCCAGAAATTTTACATCATTTCGGATCAACAATATGTCATTCACATATACTTATCAAAAATGTTGTAGCGCTCCCACTCACTTTATTGGAAATACAAGTTTCTCATAAACTTTGTATAAACCCAAAATCTTTGATCATCTCATCAAAGCGTACATTCCAACTCCGAGATGCTTACTCCAGTCCTTAGAAGGATCGCTGGAGCTAGCATACCTTTTAGCATCCTTAGGATGGACAAAACCTTTCTGATTGTATCACATACAACCTTTCCTTATGAACACTGGTAAGGAAACTTGTTTTGACATCCATCTGCCAGATTTCATAAATGCAGCTAATGCTAACATGATTCCGACGGACTTAAGCATCGCTACGGATGAGAAAATCTCATCGTAGTCAACTCCTTGAACTTGTGAAAATACTCTTTTCCACAAGTCGAGCTTCATAGACGGTAACATTACCGTCCATGTCCGTCTTCTTCTTAAAGATCCATTTATCTCGGATTTCATGGCTTCTAACCATTTGTCGGAATATGGGCGCACCATCGCTTCTCCATAGCTCATAGGTTCATCGTTGTCCAACAACATGACTTCCAAGACAGGATCACGTACTACTCTGAAGTATTACGCATCCTCGTCGTCCTACGAGGTTTGGTAGTGACTTGATCCGAAGTTTCATGATCACTATCATAAGCTTCCACTTCAATTGGTGTAGGTGCCACAGGAACAACTTCCTGTGCCCTGCTACACACTAGTCGAAGTGACAGTTCAATAACCTTATCAAGTCTCCACCATCCTCCCACTCAATTCTTTCGAGAGAAACTTTTCCTCGAGAAAGGACTCGTTTCTAAAGCAATTACTTTTGCTTCCAGATTTGAAATAGGAGGTATACCCAACTGTTTTGAGTTTTCTATGAAGATGCATTTATCCGCTTTGGGTTCGAGCTTATCAGCCTGAAACTTTTTCACATAAGCATCGCAACCCCAAACTTTTAAGAAACGACAGCTTAGGTTTCTCTAAACGGTGTCGTCTCAACGGAATTGCGTGGTGCCCTATTTAAAGTGAATGCGGTTGTCTCTAATGCCTAACCCATAAACGATAGTGGTAATTCGATAAGAAACATCATGGTATGCACCATATCCAATAGGGTGCAGTTATGATGTTCGGACACACCATCACACCATGGTGTTCCAGGCGGTATTAATTGCGAAACACTTTCCACAATGTCTCAATTGTGTGCCAAACTCGTAACTCAGATACTCATCTCTATGATCATATCACAGACATTTTATCCTCTTGTCACGACGATCTTCAACTTCACTCTGAAATTACTTGAACCTTTCAATAATTCAGACTTGTGTTTTATCAAGTAAATACACTCAGCATCTACTCAAATAATCTGTGAAGTAAGAACATAACGATATCCACTGCATGCCTCAGCAGTCATTGGACTGCATACATCAAAATGTATTACTTCCAATAAGTTGCTCTCTTGTTCCATCTTACTGAAAACGAGGCCTTTCAGTCATCTTGCCCATGTGGTATGATTTGCATGTCTCAAGTGATTCAAAAACAAGTGAGTCCAAACGATCCATCTGCATGGAGTTTCTTCATGCATATATACCAATAGACATGGTTCGCATGTCTCATTCTTTTCAAAAACGAGTGAGTCCAAAGATCCATCTACATGGAGCTTCTTCATGCGTTCTATACCAATATGACTCAAGTGGCAGTGCCACAAGTGTGTGGTACTATCATTACTATCTTATATCTTTTGGCATGAACATGTGTATCACTACGATCGAGATTCATTTTAGGTGCAAGACCATTGAAGGTATTATTCAAATAAACAGAGTAACCATTATTCTCCTTAAATGAATAACCGTATTGCGATAAACATAATCCAATCATGCTCAACGCAAACACCAAATCTCGATGGTAGAGGGAGCATGCGATGCTTGATCACATCAACCTTGGAAACACTTCCAACACATATCGTCATCTCACCTTTAGCTAGTCTCCGTTTATTCCGCAGCTTTTATTTCGAGTTACTAACACTTAGCAACCGAACCGGTATCTAATACCCTAGTGCTACTAGGAGTACTAGTAAAGTACACATTCATATAACGTATATCCAATATACTTCTGTCGACCTTGCCCGCCTTCTCATCTACCAAGTATCTAGGGTAGTACTGCTTCAGTGACCGTTCCCCTCATTACAGAAGCACTTAGTCTCGGGTTTGGGTTCAACCTTGGGATTCTTCACTAGAGCAGCAACTGATTTGCCGTTTCATGAAGTATCCCTTCTTGCCCTTGCCCTTCTAGAAACTAGTGGTTTTACTAACCATCAACAATTGATGCTCCTTCTTGATTTCTACTTTCGCGGTGTCAAACATTGCGAGTTGCTCAAGGATCATCATGTCTATCCCTGATATGTTATAGTTCATCATGAAGCTCTAATAGCTTGGTGGCAGTGACTATGGAGAACCATCACTATCTCATCTGGAAGATCAACTCCCACTCGATTCAAGTGATTGTAGTACTCAGACAATCTGAGCACATGCTCAACAATTGAGTTTTTCTCCCTTAGTTTGCAGGCTTAAGAAATTTGTCAGAGGTCTCATACCTCTTGACATGGGCACTAGTCTGAAATCCCAATTTCAGTCTTCGGAACATCTCATATGTTCTGCGACGTTTCAAAACGTCTTAGGTGCCACAATTCTAAACCGTTAGCAATACGCACTGAACTATCACGTAGTCATCAAAACGTGTGTGTCAGATGTTTCGCAACATCTACAGACGACGCTGAGGTTCAGCACACCGAGTGGTGCATTAAGGACATAAGCCTTCTGTGCAGCAATGAGGACAATCCTCAGTTTACGGACCCAGTCCGCATAATTGCTACTACCAACTTTCAACTAAATTTTCTCTAGGAACATATCTTAAACAGTAGAACTAAAGCGTATGACATAATTTGCAAAGACCTTTTGACTATGTTCATGATAATGAAGTTCATCTGATTATTGAACTCCCACTCAGATAGACATCCCTCTAGTCATCTAAGTGATACATGATCCGAGTCAAACTAGGCCGTGTCCGATCATCACGTGAGACGGACTAGTCATCATCGGTGAACATCTCCATGTTGATCGTATCTACTATACGACTCATGTTCGACCTTTCGGTCTCTTGTGTTCCGAGGCCATGTCTGTACATGCTAGGCTCGTCAAGTCAACCTAAGTGTTTCGCATGTGTTCCGAGGCCATGTCTGTACATGCTAGGCTCGTCAACACCCGTTGTATTCGAACGTTAGAATCTATCACACCCGAACATCACGTGGTGCTTCGAAACAACGAACCTTCGCAACGGTGCACAGTTAGGGGGAACACGTCTCTTGAAATTTTTTAGTGAGGGATCATCTTATTTATGCTACCGTCATTCTAAGCAAATAAGATGCATAACATGATAAACATCACATGCAATCAAATAGTGACATGATATGGCCAATATCATTTTGCTCCTTTGATCTCCATCTTCGGGGCACCATGATCATCTTTGTCACCGGCATGACACCATTATCTCCATCATCATGATCTCCATCATTGTGTCTTCATGAAGTTGTCACGCCAACGATTACTTCTACTTCTATGGCTAACGCGCTTAGCAATAAAGTAAAGTAATTTACATGGCGTTATTCAATGACATGCAGGTCATACAAAAAATAAAGACAACTCCTATGGCTCCTGCCGGTTGTCATACTCATCGACATGCAAGTCGTGATTCCTATTACAAGAATATGATCAATCTCATACATCACATATATCATTCATCACATCTTCTGGCCATATCACATCACATAGCACATGCTGCAAAAACAAGTTAGACGTCCTCTAATTGTTGTTGCAAGTTTTACGTGGCTGCTATGGGATTCTAGCAAGAACGTTTCTTACCTACGCAAAAGCCACAACGTGATATGCCAATTTCTATTTACCCTTCATAAGGACCCTTTTCATCGAATCCGATCCGACTAAAGTGGGAGAGACAGACACCCGCTAGCCACCTTATGCAACTAGTGCATGTCAGTCGGTGGAACCTGTCTCACGTAAGAGTATGTGTAAGGTCGGTCCGGGCCCCTTCATCCCACGATGCCGCCGAATCAAGATAAGACTAGTAACGGCAAGAAGAATTGGCAACATCTACGCCCACAACTGCTTTGTGTTCTACTCGTGCATAGAAACTACGCATAGACCTAGCTCATGATGCCACTGTTGGGGAACGTAGCAGAAATTCAAAATTTTCTACGCATCACCAAGATCAATCTATGGAGTTTACTAGCAACGAGAGGGAAGGGAGTGCATCTACATACCCTTGTAGATCGCGAGCGGAAGCGTTCAAGAGAACGGGGTTGATGGAGTCGTACTCGTCGTGATCCAAATCACCGATGATCCTAGCACCGAACGGACGGCACCTCCGCGTTCAACACACGTACGGAGCAGCGACGTCTCCTCCTTCTTGATCCAGCAAGGGGGGAGGAGAGGTTGATGGAGATCCAGCAGCACGACGGCGTGGTGGTGGAAGTAGCGGGATCCCGTCAGGGCTTCGCCAAGCGCAAGCGGGGAGGAAGAGGTGTTACGGGAGGGAGAGGGAGGCGCCAGGGCATAGATATTGCTGCCCTCCCTCCCCCCACTATATATAGGGCCAAGGGAGAGGGGGGGGGGCGCAGCCTTGGCCCTTCCTCCAAGGAAGGGTGCGGCCAGGGAGGAGTCCTTCCCCCCCAAGGCACCTCGGAGGTGCCTTCCCCCTTTAGGACTCTCCCTTTTCCTTATCTCTTGGCGCATGGGCCTCTTGGGGCTGGTGCCCATGGCCCATATAGGCCAAGGCGCACCCCCTACAGCCCATGTGGTCCCCCGGGGCTGGTGGACCCCCGGACCCCCTTGGGCACTCCCGGTACAATACCAATAAAGTGCGAAACTTTTCCGGCGACCAAAATAAGACTTCCCATATATGAATCTTTACGTTCGGACCATTCCGGAACTCCTCGTGACGTCCGGGATCTCATCCGGGACTCCGAACAACTTTCGGGTTACCGCATACTTATATCTCTATAACCCTAGCATCACCGAACCTTAAGTGTGTAGACCCTACGGGTTCGGGAGACATGTAGACATGACCGAGACACCTCTCCGGCCAATAAGCAACAGCGGGATCTGGATACCCATGTTGGCTCCCACATGCTCCTCGATGATCTCATCGGATGAACCACGATGTCGAGGATTCAATCAATCCCGTATACAATTCCCTTTGTCTATCGATATGTTACTTGCCCGAGATTCGATCGTCGGTATCCCTATACCTTGTTCAATCTCGTTACCGGCAAGTCTCTTTACTCGTTCCGTAACTCACATCATCCCGTGATCAACTCCTTGGTCACATTGTGCACATTATGATGATGTCCTACCGAGTGGGCCTAGAGATACCTCTCCGTTTACACGGCGTGACAAATCCCAGTCTCAATTCGTGCCAACCCAACAGACACTTTCGGAGATACCTGTAGTGCACCTTTATAGTCACCCAGTTACGTTGTGACGTTTGGTACACCCAAAGCATTCCTACGGTATCCGGGAGTTGCACAATCTCATGGTCTAAGGAAATGATACTTGACATTAGAAAAGCTCTGAGCAAACGAACTACACGATCTTGTGCTAGGCTTAGGATTGGGTCTTGTCCATCACATCATTCTCCTAATGATGTGATCCCGTTATCAACGACATCCAATGTCCATGGTCAGGAAACCGTAACCATCTATTGATCAACGAGCTAGTCAACTAGAGGCTTACTAGGGACATGGTGTTGTCTATGTATCCACACATGCATCTGAGTTTCCTATCAATACAATTCTAGCATGGATAATAAACGATCATCATGAACAAGGAAATATAATAATAACCTATTTATTATTGCCTCTAGGGCATATTTCCAACATATAAGTGATATGATATGGCCATCATCATCTTGTGCCTTTGATCTCCATCTCCAAAGCACTGTCATGATCACCATCGTCACCGGTGCGACACCTTGATCTCCATCATAGCATCGTTGTCGTCTCGCCTACTATTGCTTCTACGACTATCGCTACCGCTTAGTGATAAAGTAAAGCAATTACAGGGCGGTTGCATTGCATACAATAAAGCGACAACCATATGGCTCCTGTCAGTTGCCGATAACTCTGTTACAAAACATGATCATCTCCTATAATAAAATATAGCATCATGTCTTGACCATATCACATCACAACATGCCCTGCAAAAAGAAGTTAGACGACCTCTACTTTGTTGTTGCAAGTTTTACGTGGCTGCTACGGGCTGAGCAAGAACCGTTCTTACCTACGCATCAAAACCACAACGATAGTTCGTCAAGTTAGTGCTGTTTTAACCTTCTCAAGGACCGGGCGTAGTCACACTCGGTTCAACTAAAGTTGGAGAAACTGACACCCGCCAGCCACCTGTGTGCGAAGCACGTCGGTAGAACCAGTCTCGCGTAAGCGTACGCGTAATGTTGGTCTGGGCTGCTTCATCCAACAATACCGCCGAATCAAAGTATGACACGCTAGTAAGCAGTATGACTATTATCGTCCACAACTTACTTGTGTTCTACTCGTGCATATAACATCTACGCATAAACCTGGCTCGGATGCCACTGTTGGGGAACGTAGTATTTCAAAAAAATTCCTACACACACGCAAGATCATGGTGATGCATAGCAACGAGAGGGTAGAGTGTCGTCTACGTACCCTCGTAGACCGTAAGCGGAAGCGTTATGACAACGCGGTTGATGTAGTCGTACGTCTTCACGATCGACCGATCCTCAGTACCGAACGGACGACACCTCCGCGTTCAGCACACGTTCAGCTCGGTGACATTCCCCGAACTCATGATCCAGTAGAGTTTTCGGGAAGAGCTTCGTCAGCACGACATTGTGGTGACGGTGTTGATGAAGTTACTGACGCAGGGCTTCGCCTAAGCACCGCTACGGTATGACCGAGGTGTATTATGGTGGAGGGGGGCACCGCACACGGCTAAGAGATCAATGATCAATTGTTGTGTCTTGGGGTGCCCCATTGCCCCCGTATATAAAGGAGCTAGGGGGGAGGCGGCCGGTCAAGGAGGAGGGCGCGCCAAGGGGGGAGTCCTACTCCCACCGAGAGTAGGACTCCTACTTTCCTAGTAGGAGTAGGAGAAGGGGGAAGGGAAGGAGGGAGGGGGAAGGAAAGGGGGGCGCCGCCCCCTCCTTCTCCAATTCAGACTAGAGGGGGAGGGGGCGCGCGGCCTGCCCTGGCCGCCCCTCCTCTTCTCCACTAAGGCCCATTACACTCCCCGAGTGGTTCCGGTAACCCCCCGATACTCCGGTATATGTCCGAAACCTCCCGAAACACTTCCGGTGTCCAAACATAGTCGTCCAATATATCGATCTTTACGTCTCGACCATTTCGAGACTCCTCATCATGTCTGTGATCATATCCGGGACTCCGAACTACCTTCGGTACATCAAAACACAAAAACTCATAATACCGATCGTCACAGAACTTTAAGCGTGCGGACCCTACGGGTTCGAGAACTATGTAGACATGACCGAGACATGTCTCCGGTCAATAACCAATAGCGGAACCTGGATGCTCATATTGGTTCCTACATATTCTATGAAGATCTTTATCGGTCAAACCGCATAACAGCATACGTTGTTTCCTTTGTCATCGGTATGTTACTTGCTCGTGATTCGATCGTCGGTATCTCAATACCTAGCTCAATCTCGTTACCGGCAAGTCTCTTTACTCGTTCCGTAATGGATCATCCCGCAACTAACTCATTAATCTCATTGCTTGCAAGGCTTATAGTGATGTGCATTACCGAGAGGGCACAGAGATACCTCTCCGACAATCGGAGTGACAAATCCTAATCTTGATCTATGCCAACTCTACGAACACCATCGGAGACACCTGTAGAGCACCTTTATAATCACCCAGTTACGTTGTGACGTTTGGTAGCACACAAAGTGTTCCTCCGGTATTCGGGAGTTGCATAATCTCATAGTCATAGGAACGTGTATAAGTCATGGAGAAAGCAATAGTAGTAAACTAAACGATCAAATGCTAAGCTAAGGAAATGGGTCAAGTCAATCACATCATTCTCCTAATGATGTGATCCCGTTAATCAAATGACAACTCATGTCCATGGCTAGGAAACTCAACCATCTTTGATCAACGAGCTAGTCAAGTAGAGGCATACTAGTGACACTATGTTTGTCTATGTATTCACACATGTATTATGTTTCCGGTTAATACAATTCTAGCATGAATAATAAACATTTATCATGATATGAGGAAATAAATAATAACTTTATTATTGCCTCTAGGGCATATTTCCTTCACCAGCACCGACACCACCCCCGAGACTGGCAACGATGCTGTCGTAGCCGGTAAAGCACCGAAGAAGAAGAGGACACGAAGACGAAACGAGCTTGGCATCGGACAAATTGTGGTCACAGAGATGCACCCCAAGAAGTTAGAGCCAACGGAGCCGGAGGAAGAGCGCTCGTGCTGGGGCAATCAACTTGGATGCATCCTTAGGGAAACCGCCAACATCAACGACGAGAGTTTGAGGCAGATACCACATATGGAGAACATGCTCCTAAAGAAGTTGCACAATAGGTTCTTGTTCCCCCGCCGGAATGAAGAAAAATATAAAGATCCGTGGGAAGACATCGCCATGACAAAGATAAACGACAAGGCGATGCTGACGTTCACCAACGACTTGTCCTCCTGGAAAGTTCGGGTGAAAAAAGCGATTGCGAAGAATGAACCATGGTCCAAGATTCATGCTGACAATCCATCAATAATGGAAGAGGACTTTGCAAAATTCAAGGATAATTGTGCTAAAGAAAGTGTCAAGGCAAAGTCGGAGAAAATGAAGGCGCTCCAAGCCAGGAACACACCTCCCCACCGCCTCGGAAGCCGTGGTTACGAGGGGAAGAGGGCCGTATGGGCCAAGGAGGACGTCGAACGTGAAAGTCACGGAATCCCAGACCCCTTGGCGGAGTTCACCAACCCGCTGGAACATGACTGGATCAGGGCCCGGTACAAGTGGGACAAAGAAAAAAAGCTCTTTTACACGGACCCGATCACGAGGGAGTTCATGAGACTTCTGGTAATTGTTATATTACCACATTATCATATTATAGCTTTCAATCAATTCGACTGCAAGTTTTATCACATTAGTAAACCATCCACGTTCCTTTTGCAGTAAGAGTAGCACCAAAAGGCAGCCGAAAGCGACGAGTCGTCACAGTCGTCGGCGAGGCCCAAGTGGGACACCCCATTCAATAGGGCCCTGAACATACTGAAGAATGTCCCGGTGGACAAGCCGCCGTCCTATGGACGTGTGCATGGCGTCGGCGATGGCGCCTCGTGGTAGATGTGCTACCCCGAGGAGCTAGAGGAAAGAAGGAAGAGACGCTCGGTCGTCACTCAGCAGAGCATCGACGAGAAGGTCAAGATTGCGGTCGATAAGACCAAAGCTGAGACCAAAGAAGAGTTGCTCGGGGCCGTCTCTGCAGCGGCCACTGACGCGGTGGTCAGCTTGCTTCCGGCACTATGGGATTTCACGAAGAACAATCCAAATGCACGGCCGGAGGACTTTCCCCTTCCCAGCTTTGTTGGGAGCAATTCGGTGAACACCAGAGCAACAGCACCTGCTCAAGCAAACGCAAAAGGTCCTGATCCTGTTCATAGCAGCCCGACCTCCTTCTCTTGCATGGTCGGTGTGCCTTCATCGCTAGTTGAGCTCGACGCCCTCACGGTTATTACGCGTCATACCCTTTTCACCAGCATGTCTATAGTCTTCCGTTTCAGTTGCCTTTCAGACGTTTGACGTCGTAGGCATGTCTCCTTCGTAGGCCGACACCACCCCGTGCACCCTACTCTACGACATCAAGGGCCAGAAGGTGGCCGTGGGAAAGGCAACGATCGTGAAGCCAAAGGACCGCATGTTCCACAACCGAGAGATGCCCGATGGCGTCTTCAAGATTAACGTGGCCAGTGTCTTAGCGGGCTTTGAGGATTTGCCTCCTCCGGTACCAGTCGATGACGACGAGACCCCTAAGATGACTGGCGCATGCAAGAGACGGTTCTTGCCTTGGCCCAAGTCTCTTCTTCATCTCGAGGCTCCCAGTATCACGCCAACGCCACCTTCTCAAGAAGGTATGAACACCACCCCACCTACCACATTACCTGCACCTGTTGTGGCGAGTGATAGTGGACGACGCGAGGGAGAGCCTCCATTAGTGCCAGATGATGTAGCCCCCGTTGTTAAAGAAGCAAATGTTGATGATGACATGGAGGATGATGATGATGACCCAAACAAGTATTTCAATACTGCCTATGATGATGGAGGATTGATGGCTCAGGACGGCGAAGACTCAGGCTATGAGCGTGGAGATGATGACTTGATGCTGCCTGATTTGCCGGAGCCGGAACGTCCTAAGGCGGAATGCAAAAAGTCTCTCTTCAAGCGATCCTCGCAGGAGACGCCTCCAGATGCCGCCTGTACCCAGCAACCCCCCGAGGCCCGTCCACTGATTAGCCCGACGACACTGGGGGTGGTGGTTAGGGAAGGTATGGTGGGCTCACTACCGCCACCCACCAAGAAGCAAAGGAGGAGACCGGACAAGAAAGGCCCTAAAGGAGCCAGAGCTGCTTCAAGCAGCCAGCCGCCTCTAGAGCCCCGGGTGGTAGACAGAATACCTGTCGAAGGTGCGCAGCGCTTCCATGTCGCCGGCCAGCCGATCCTACCTGCGAAAGCGCTAGAGCACATACTGAACAATGATCTAAGGAGACTCCATGAAGATGTGCTGGCCAGAGAGAAAAGCCTTCTGGTCGCGGAAAAACCAGGATACCTGCTTTACGCGGCTCAGGTGCCGGGTGGGAGGTTGTACGTCGAGAGATGGCCCGCGTATAAGTTCATCCTGCGATTTGACTACATCTACAACATGTTCCACATGACCAAGCTGGATTTCCAGTTCATCCGCATGTATGCGCTGTATCTGAACTACTTCATCAGGGTCGATAACATCAAATATATCTGCGTCGCGGACCAGTTCTATATGCACGAGAGCTTCTTGGTAGTTTGCAAAGAGCACCGTGACTATGTGAGCAAGTACCTTGGCGAATTCATGATCACTAATAAGGACAAGGAAGTGATTCTCTTGCCTTATCATCCCACTTAAGTCATCCGCACATATATTTCATAAGTGTTAATCATTCCTTTGCAAGCATGGAGGCTAATTTGAGGTGTACTTAATTTGCGCAGCCGGGGGGGGGGGGCGTCATCATCGTTCTGTTCCAGGAATACTCCCATGCGATGTACTTGGACTCATCGAAGAACCTCAGGAAAAAGATTACAAGCACATAAAGAGTGTTCTCGATAGCGCCCTGTTAACCTTCAGCCTGTCTGGTGGATATATCAAGGTGAAAAAGTACAGGAATCGCGGGCTGGCTTTCGGTCATAGGACCGACTTCTGCTGCATCCAGCAACCGCACACCAGTATGGCTGATGGATTCTACCTCATGCATCACCTGCTCGAGTACATAAGGGATAATCAATGCCTTCACATGTCACCTAGTACCAACGATGCCGAGATTGTCAGCTGGGCCACAAGCATAGGAAGGACACCGGATCGTCGAATCAGAGATGAGTTTTATCATGTACAGTGTGAACTTGCCCAAGTGATCATGAAGCAGGTCCTAGAACCAACAGGGATGTTCTACCATGGGCCAATCACGTGGGAAGATGTCCGAGCACTGCTACTCGCTCAGCGTCTAGACCTGAAGCCTTTCAAGAAGCTCGGGTGCTTCCTCCCTGACTATGAAGATTGGACCGCCAACATGGAGGACTGATTGTTGATGACAATGTGTCACTACAGTCTTTCTATGGCAAAACTTTGAATTTATGCACGGCGAAACTATGTGATGTAACTAAACCGTGGTCCTGAACTGGTGTAGATCGCTCTAGTTAATTAGTTTGGGTATGAGGAACTTCGTCATTTATGTTTACTATTGGTTTCTTGTATTTTTGCTAATTATGCCTCCTTGTTTTCTTAAGTACATTATGTTGCATATTATCATTCAATTCATGAACTCACGATGCAGGTACATAGATCAGAGATGGCGAAGGGCTACTATGCCGTGTACGTTGGGAGGGTTCGAGGAGTCTACGACCACTGGCCAGCCGCTCAGGCCCAGGTGCACAGGTACCCGGGTGCTAGCCACAGAGGGTTCGACAGCAGAGCCGAAGCGGAAAGTAGTTACTTGAGGTGGACACTCCAGCATGAGCAGGGGCGGGACCGCCAGTACTACATAGTCACGCTCTTGCTCATGCTGATCGCTCTTCTCTTCTACATCATGGTTTAGATAGAGATGATGAAACTTGTGTGTGTGCCATGACCATGCAGTTGCACTTATTTGAGACATGACATGATCGCACTTGTGTATCGCTATTTTCGAGATTTGATGATATTTGTGTTGAATGATGATGATGGTATGATGAGACTACTGTATGTTTATGATGTGATGAGAATAGTGTATGTTTAGTATGATGTGATGAAACTATTGTATAGAGCCTGTATAAATACAACACAAATACGTAGGGGGGGTGCGAATTGGTGAAAGCAGGAACATTAGCAGTAGCGCTGGAAAGCACCTAGCAGTAGTGCCGGGTTAGCAGCAGCGCTTCCTATGAACAAGCGCTACAGATAGGTATCAGTAGCGCTGGTCCAAGAAGCGCTACTGCTAACAATACTTACCGGTAGCACTGCCCATACCAGCGCTACTGCTACAACTTAGTTGTAGCGCGCTAGAAGTAGCGCTGGACCCAGCGCTACTGCTATGCATATTTCAAGCGCTGCTACTAGGGTTTTCCCTAGTAGTGGGGGCGGGGTTTATGGCACACGGCTTGGTGAATCTTGATGTGTTCCGGGTGCTAGCCCTGCCTCTCTATTTATATGTTGAGCCCTGGGGTCATTTCTTGGAGAAAGAGCCTCCTCAAAGTCGGTTTGGCACGCAAGGCAAGAGTTCTTCTTGGACTCCAGGACCAGACGCGTGGGTCCCTAGCGTCTGGCCCCTGGCCTCCGCAAAACTTCCTTTTGCACCTTCCTAAAGCCTCGTGGGCTTTACACCTTAGCCCAAATAAAGTGTTCTCGCACCAGAACGTTTCGGGAAACATCTGAAACCCCTTCCGGTGAATTCTGGAACCCTTCCGGAGACCAAACACTATTATCCCATATATCCATCTTTACCTCCGGACCATTCGGGAGCTCCTCATCATGTCTATAATCTCATCCGGGACTTCGAACAACATTCAGTCACCAACATACATAACTCATATAATACTATATTGTCAACGAATGTTAAGCGTGCGGACCCTACGGGTTTGAGAATGATGTAGACATGACCGAGACGCTTCTCTGGTCAATAACCAACAGTGGGACCTGGATGCCCATATTAGTTCTGACATATTCTATGAAGATCTTTATCGGTCGAACCTTTATGACAAATACGTAGTTCCCTTTGTCCGTCGGTATGTTACTTGCCCGAGATTTGATCATCGGTATCTTCATGCCTAGTTCAGTTCGTTATCGGTAAGTCTCTTTACTTGTTCCATAATACATCATCTTGTAACTAACTCCTTAGTCACTTTGCTTGCAAGCTTCTTGGGATGCTATATTGCCGAGAGGGCCTAGAGATACCTCTCCGTCATACGGAGTTACAAATCCCAATCTCGATTCACGCCAACTCAATAGACACCTTCAGACATACCTATAGAGCATCTTTATGATCACCTAGTTACATTGTGACATTTGATAGCACACAAGGTAAGCACTAGCAATAAACTGAACGATCATATGCTAAGCTAATGGATGGGTCTTGTCCATCACATCATTCTCCTAATAATGTGATCCTGTTATCAAATGACAACTCATGTCTACGGTCAGAAAACCTTAACCATCTTTTGATCAACGAGCTAGTCTAGTAGAGGCATACTAGGGACTTGGTATTTTCTTATGTGTATTCACACATGTATTTAAGTTTCCAATCAATACAATTATAGCATGAATAATAAACCTTTATCATGAATAAGGAAATATGATAATAACCAATTTATTATTGCCTCTAGGGCATATTTCCAACAGTCTCCCACTTGCATTGGAGTCAATAATCTAGTTCACATCGCCATGTGATTAACACCCAATGAGTTCTAAGGTGCAGTGGCGGAGACACCGCCCAGTGATCCTGGGCAATTACCCGGGCTGGCTGGCTCCTAGACAGCAGCGATGGAAAGATTAATAAAGGGCAAAACCGTTCAATAGCTAGCTTTACCTGGGCAAAAACCATTTGGGTCTCCGTTTCTCATAGGTTCACAGTCACAACCCAAGCCCTTCAAGCTTTTGTTTCTCATGAGTTGCAGCCCAGGCCGAAGCCTTTTTGGGCCTTTTGTGATCGACAGATTGATTGCTCCAAGCCTCCAACTCCGTATCTCGTCGTTTCATAGGCGAGCGCAGGACTGTGCGATAGGGGTTGGGCCACTGGGGGCTGGCGGCTCGAGCCCTAGGCGGCTAGACGTCTGATCGGTGGCGAGAGGGTGCTAGGTGCCCGGGCGGTCCAATTTTCTCTTAACCGCTCCATCCTCTCTTTCGGCCTCGGCAGTTTCTTCGACCTTCGGTAAGAATCATCCGAAATTAGGGCTAGGGATCCCTCATCTCTGAATAATTCGTCTGGGCTAGGGATTGATAGACTTGGGGCTTAAATTTTGGAATTCTTCATCGAGGATGATCATGAATTCATAACTAGAGAAAAATCTATTTGTGGAAATCGAAGTATGTAAGAAGAGGGCAACTTGCAGACTATGATATTCATGACGTGAAGGTGGTTGAAACTGACAAACATTTGGTATTTCCATTCATATACAAACTTATTAAGTTAGCTTTGATATTGCCAGTGGCAACACGTTTTTTCAATAATAACTATCAAGAATAAACTGCGTAGCAAGATCAAAATGAACGGTTCAATGACTTGACGATATGTTAAACCAAGCGGGAGTTATTCAAGTCAGTTGATGATAAGGATATTATTCGAACATTTACATCAATGAAGTATCGGAAAGGGCATTTGCCTCGTTATTTTCTAAAGTGCGTTGTTGGTATCTACCATCTGACCATCTCTATTCTTGCAAGATTTATATTTTAAATATATTCACATCTCACAACTAAATTTATTTTAATTACAAATCCTTTTTTTATCTTGTAGTGCCTTCTAGGACTTTGGCAACATGGCAAATTTGCCTCTATGCAAGGTTGGTTATACGACTTTTTTTTTGGAAAATGGAACAAGTGAGACATGTTTTTAACCACGGTGGAAGAAATTGCACAATGACATCCGGTGATATCTGGTATGGATAGCTTTACTTTTGTCGGCAACATGGCAAGTTCCCCCTATGCAATGCTGGTTATGTATCTTTCGTTGTCAAGTCTCGACTTTATTTGGTCAATGAAATGGGTATTGATATATTAGATATTATCTCAGTTTAAATTGCACTATCATGTTTATGTTTTCACCTTTTTAATACAGATTTGTGGGTCAGAAGTTTGTTGTTTTATTATATGTTGCGCATCCGAATACCCAATTTTTTATTTGTAGATTATATACTTAGGCTCGACTTGCCCAGGCTCCAAAACAGTTTTGGCTCTGCCATTGCTAAGGTGTGATCATGTTTTGCTTGTGAGAGAGGTTTTAGTCACCGGTTTGCAACATTCAGATCCTATCGTACTTTGCAAATATCCATGTCCACAATGCTCTGCATGGAGCTACTCTAGCTAATTGCTCCCAAGTTCAATACGCATCCAGATTGAGACTCAGAGTCATCCGGATTGGTGTCAAAGCTTGCATCAATGTAACCCTTTATGACGAACTCTTTATCACCTCCATAACCGAGAAACATTTCCTTAGTCCTCTTTAGGTACCTAAGGATAATTTTTTACTGCTGTCCAGTGATGTACTCCTGGATCACTATTGTACCCCCTTGCCAGACTCATGGCAAGGCACACAACAGGTCTGGTACACATCTTGACATACTTTATAGAACCTATGGCTGAGGCATAGGGAATGACTTTCATTCTCTCTATATCTTCTGCCGTGGTCGGGCTTTGAGTCTTACTCAACTTCACACCTTGCAATATAGGCAAGAACCCTTTCTTTGACTGATCCATTTTGAACTTCTTCAAAACTTTGTCAAGGTATGTGCTTTGTGAAAGTCCTATTAAGCGTCTCGGTCTATCCCTATAGATCTTGATGCCCAATATATAAGCAGCTTCACCAGGTCTTTCATTGAAAAATTCTTATTCAAGTATCCTTTTATGCTATCCAGAAATTCTATATCATTTCCATTCAGCAATATGTCATCCACATATAATATCAGTAATGCTACAGAGCTCCCAATCACTTTCTCGTAAATACAAGCTTCACCGTAAATCTGTATAAAACCATATGCTTTGATCACCTCATCAAAGCGTATATTCCAACTCCGAGATGCTTGCACCGGTCCATAGATGGATCACTAGAGCTTGCACACTTTGTTAGCACCTTTAGGATCGATAAAACCTTCTGGGTGTATCATATACAACTCTTCTTTGAGAAACCCATTAAGGAATGCAGTTTTGACGTCCATTTGCCAGATTTCATAATCATAAAATGCGGCAATTGCTAACATGATTCGGACAGACTTAAGCATCGCTATGGGTGAGAAAGTCTCATCGTAGTCAACCCCTTGAACTTGTCGAAAACCTTTTGCAAGAGTTGAGCTTTGGAGACAGTGATATTACCATGAGCGTTCGTCTTCCTCTTGAAGATCCATTTATTCTCAATGGCTTGCCGATCATCGGACAAGTCCACCAAAGTCCATACTTTGTTATCTTACATGGATCCTATCTCAGATTTCATGGCCTCAAACCATTTATTGGAATATGGGCTCATCATAGCTTCTTCATACTTCGTAGGTTCGCCATTGTCTAACAACATGACTTCCATGACAGGATTACTGTACCACTCTGGTGTGGTACATGTTCTGGTCGACCTACAAGGTTCAGTAGTAACTTGATCTGAAGTTTCATGATCATCATCATTAGATTCCTCTCTAGTTGGTATAGGTATCACGGGAACTGTTTACTCTGATGTGCTACGTTCCAATTCGAGAGAAGGTACAACTACCTCACCAAGTTCTACTTTCATCCCACTCACTTCTTTCGAGAGAAACTCCTTCTCTAGAAATGACCCATTCTTAGCAACAAAGATCTTGCCTTCGGATCTATGGTAGAAGGTGTACCCAATAGTTTCTTTAAGGTATCCTATGAAGATGCACTTCTTCGATTTGGGTTCGACCTTATCTGGCTAAAGCCTTTTGACATAAGCGTCGCATCCCCAACCTTTAAGAAATGTCAGCTTAGGTTTCTTGCCAAACCATAGTTCATACGATGTCGTCTCAACGGATTTAGATGGTGTCCTATTTAATGCGAATGCGGTTGTCTCTAATGCATAACCCCGAAATGATAAAGGTAAATTGGTAAGAGACATCATAGAACGCACCATATCTAATAAAGTACGGTTACAAGTTCGGACACACCATTATGATGTGATGTTCCAGGTGGCGTGAGTTGTGAGACAATTCCTCATTGTCTTAAATGAAGGCCAAACTCGTAACTCAAATATTCGCCTCCGTGAGCAGATCATAGAAACTTTATTTTCTTGTTACGATGATTCTCCACTTCATTCTAAAATTCTTTGAACTTTTAAAATGCCTCAGACTTGTGTTTCATCAAGTAGATATAACCATACCTACTCATATCATCTGTGAAGGTTAGAAAATAATGATACCCGCCGCGTGCCTCAACACTCATTGGACCGCATACATCAGTATGTATTATTTCCAATAAGTCATTGGCTCACTCCATTGTTATGGAGAACGGAGTTTTAGTCATCTTACCCATGAGGCATGGTTCGCAAGTATCAAATTATTCATAATCAAGTGATTCTAAAAGTCCATCCGCATGGAGTTTCTTCATGCACTTTACACCAATATGACCTAAACGGCAATGCCACAAGTTTGTTGCACTATCATTATCAACTTTGCATCTTTTGGCATCAATATTATGAATATGTGTATCACTACACTCGAGATTCAACAAGAATAGACCATTTACTAAGGGTGCATGAACATAAAAGATGTTACTCATATAAATAGAACAACCATTATTCTCTGACTTGAATGAATAACCGTCTCACAATAAACAAGATCCAGATATAATGTTCATGCTCAACTCTAGCACCAAATAACAATTATTAAGGTCTAAAACTAATCTCGAAGGTAGATGTAGAGGTAGCGTGCCGACGGCGATCACATCGACCTTGGAACCATTTCCGACGCGCATCGTCACCTCATCCTTAGCCAATCGTCGTTTATTCCACAACTCCTGTTTCGAGTTAGAAATATGAGCAACCAAACCGGTATCAAATACCTAGGCGCTACTACGAGCATTAGTAAGGAACACATCAAGAACATGTATATCAAATATACCTTTGTTCACTTTGCCATCCTTCTTATCAGCCAAGTATTTGGGGCAGTTCCGCTTCCAGTTACCATTTCCTTTGCAGTAGAAGCACTCAGTTTCAGGCTTGGGTCCTGCTTTGGGCTTCTTCACGAGAGCGGCAACTTGCTTGCCATTCTTCTTGAAGTTCCCTTTCTTTCCCTTGCCCTTTTTCTTGAAACTAGTGGTCTTGTTAACCATCAACACTTGATGCTCCTTCTTGATTTCTACCTCCGCTGATTTCAGCATCGCGAAGAGCTGGGGAATCGTTTTCGTCATCCCTTGCATATTATAGTTCATCTCAAAGCCTTTGTAGCTTGGTGGCAGTGACTGAAGAACTCTGTCAATAACACTCTCAAGTGGAAGATCAATTTCCTGCTGAGTCAAGTGGTTATCATACCCAGACATTTTAAGTATGTGTTCACTGACATAACTATTCTCCTCCATCTTACAATTATAGAACTTGTTGGAGACTTCATATCTATCAACCCGGGCGTTAGCTTGAAATATCAACTTCAGCTCTTGGAACATCTCATATGCTCTGTGGCGTTCAAAACGTCTTTGAAGTCCCGGTTCTAAGTCGTAAAGCATGGCACACTAAACTATCGAGTAGTCATCATATCGAGCCTGCCAGACGTTCATAACATCTGCATGAGCTCCTGCAGCAGGTCTGTCACCTAGTGATGCATCAAGGACATAATTCTTCTGTCCAGCAATGAGGATAATCCTCAAGTTATGGACCCAGTCCGTGTAGTTGCTACCATCATCTTTCAACTTATCTTTCTCTAGGAACGCATTAAAATTCAAGGGAACGGAAGCACGGGCCATTGATCTACAACATAGATATGCAAAAACTATTAAGACTAAGTTCATGATAAATTTTAGTCCAAATAATCAAATTACTAATGAACTCCCACTTAAATCAACATCCCTCAAGTTTTCTAAGTGATACATGATTCAAATCAACTAACCCATGTCCGATCATCATGTGAGATGGGGTAGTCTTCAATGGTGAACATCTCTATGTTGATCATATCTACTATATGACTCACGTTCGACCTTTCGGTCTCTAGTGTTCCGAGACCATCTCTGTACCTCCTAGGCTCGTCAAGTTTAACCCAAGTATTCTGCATGTGCAAAACTGGCTTACACCTGTTGTATGTGAACGTAGAGTCTATCACACCCGATCATTACGAGGTGCTTTGAAACGCCGAACTTTAGCAATGGTGCATGCTCGGGGAGATTTTTTTTATCTTGAACTTAAGTGAAGGGATCATCTTATAATGCTACCGTCGTTCTAAGCAAAATAAGATGCATAAAGGGTAAACATAACATGCAATCAAAATGTGTGACATGATATGGCCATCATCATGTTGTGCTTTTGATCTCCATATCCAAAGCATCGGCATGATCTCCATCGTCACCGGCATGACACCTTGATCTCCATCATTGTGTCAGCGTCGTCTCGCCAACTATTGCTTCTACAACCATTGCTAACATATAGCGATAAAGTAAAGCAATTACATGGCGCTTAGTGATTGACACGCAGGTCATACAATAATTAAAGACAACCCTAAGGCTCCTGCCGGTTGTCGTACTCATCGACATGCAAGTCGTGAACTTATTACAAAACATGCTCATCTCATACATCAACATATATGAAATCACGTCTTGACCATATCACATCACAACATACCCTGCAAAAACAAGTTAGACATTCTCTACTTTGTTGTTGCAAGTTTTATGTGGCTGCTACAGGCAACTAGCAAAAACCATTCTTACCTACGCAAAACCACAACGGTGATTATCAAGTTTGTTGTTTTAACCTTCTGCAAGGACCAACTGTAGTCAAATTCGATTCAACTAAACTAGGAGTTGCAGCAATCGTCTGTGTTATTATTGGTCTTCGCACACATTTCGGATTACAAACCTGTTTGCCACGTATCACACACATCTTGTTCAGTGAACTATTTCTGTTGTCTTGGCTCATCGCAAACAGTTCATCCGAGTGAACTGTATGCCCTCCATCGCACACATCTTGATCCGGCTGACTGTTTCTATTGTGTTGCCTAATCACACACAGTTCATCCCAGTGAATTGTGTGTCGTATATCGCACTCACCCTCATCTGGCTGCCCCTTTCTGTTGTTCTGCTGATGCGGCTTGAAGCTTTGTTGGTATTTCCCCAAAGAGGAAGGGATGATGCAGCACATCAGCGGTAGGTATTTCCCTTAGTGATGAGACTAAGGTTATCGAACCAGTAGGAGAACCAAGCAACACTACGTAAACAACACCTGCACACAAATAACAAATACTCGCAACTCGACGTGTAAAAGGGGTTGTCAATCCCTTTCGGGGAGCGGCGCCAGAAATTGGCAAACGGACGTGAGAGAGTAGTAAATATTGATATATCAAAGCCAAATAAAATAAAGTGAAGCAAGGTATTTTTGTATTTTTGGTTTACTAGATCTGAAAATAAAAGGCAAATAAAATAGATCGCGAAGGCAAATAATATGAGAAAGAGACCCGGGGCCGTAGGTTTCACTATAGTGGCTTCTCTTGAGGAAAATAGCAAACAGTGGGTAAACAAATTACTGTTGGGCAATTGATAGAACTTCAAATAATCACGACGATATCCAGGCAATGATCATTATATAGGCATCACGTCCAAGATTAGTAGACCGACTCCTGCCTGCATCTACTACTATTACTCCACACATGACCGCTATCCAGCATGCATTTAGTGTATTAAGTTCATGGAGAAACGGAGTAATGCAATAAGAACGATGACATGATGTAGACAAGATCTATTTATGTAGAAATAGACCCCATCGTTTTGTCCTTAGTAGCAACGATACATACGTGTCGGTTCCCCTTCTGTCACTGGGATCAAGCACTGTAAGATCGAACCCACTACAAAGCACCTCTTCCCATTGCAAGATAAATAGACCGAGTTGGCCAAACAAAACCCAAATATCAGAGAAGAAATACGAGGCTATAAGCAATCATGCATATAAGAGATCAAAGAAACTCAAATAACTTTCATGGATAAAAAGATAGATCTGATCATAAACTCAAAGTTCATCCGATCCCAACAAATACACCGCAAAAAGAGTTACATCATATGGATCTCCAAGAGACCATTGTATTGAGAATCAAACGAGAGAGAGGAAGCCATCTAGCTACTAACTACAGACCCGAAGGTCTACAAAGAACTACTCACGCATCATCGGAGAGGCACCAATGGAAGTGGTGAACCCCTCCGTGATGGTGTCTAGATTGGATCTGGTGGTTCTGGACTCTCCAGCGGGTGGAATTGATTTTCGTCGACTCTTCTAGGGTTTCTGGAATATTGGGGGTATTTATAGAGCTAAGAGTCGATTTAGGGGGCGCCAGAGGTGGGCACAACCCACCAGGGCGCGCCTGGGCCTCCTGGCGTGCCCTGGTGGGTTATGCTCCCCTTGTAGCAACCCCTGGCGCTTCTCCGGCCCACTGGATGTCTTCTGGTCCAAAAAACTCCTCAAAAAGTTTCGCTGCGTTTGGACTCCGTTTGGTATTGATTTCCTACGATGTAAAAAACATGCAGAAAACAGCAACTGGGACTTGGCAGTATGTCAATAGGTTAGTACCAAAAAATGATTATAAAATGATTATAAAACTTCCAAGAATGATAATATAACAACATGGAACAATCAAAAATTATAGATACGTTGGAGACGTGTATCAGCATCCCCAAGCTTAATTCCTGCTCGTCCTCGAGTAGGTAAATGATAGAAACATAATTTTTGATGTGGAATGCTGCCTAACATGTCATCTCATATTCTTTTCCTTATAGCATGGATATTTGGACTTTTATATTGTTCAAAGCAATAGTCTAGTTTTGACATGATAACTTAAATACTCAAGCATACCAACAAGCAACCATGTCTTTCAAAATATCAACACTAAAATAAGTTATCCCTAGCCCATCATGCTCAACCATTGATCCATTCATGAAACACACTCGTATATTAGCTACACCCAATGCTCAAGTACGATCATAGTGCCCCCTAGTTGGTGCTTTATAAGAGAGGATGGAGACTCAAAATAAAAATAAAAATTGCATAAAGTAAAAGAAAGGCCCTTCGTAGAGGGAAGTAGGGATTTGTAGAGGTGACAGAGTTCAAAGCAAAAATTGAGAGATAAAAACATTTTGAGAGGCATACTTTTCCCACCAATGAAAATGACTTAGAGTTCCCAACACTTTCCATGCTAGATATATCATAGGCGGTTCCCAAACAGAAATTAAAGTTTATTCCCTTTTCAACCATAATTTCACTTTCCATGGCTAACCGTATCCACGGGTGCCTTCCATACCAACACTTTCCAACGAATTTATTATTTGATAACATAAAGTAAATTCATTTTTCATTTCGGGACTGGGCATCCCTAATACATTTGCCTTACTCTCGTGCAATGACAAGTGAATAAACACTCATCGTGAGAATAACACATCTAGCATGGAAAATATTAGACACCCATCACCGCCTCGCGAGCGGTATGAGCACACAAAAGAGGAATTTATTTTGTATATTAGAGATGGCACATACAAATTTACCTAGAATGGCAAAAGAATACTGCATATAGGTAGGTATAGTGGCCTCATGTGGCAAAACTTGTTTAAAGGATTTTGTATGCACAAGTAGTGATCATACTTAGTGCAAAATGAAGGCTAGCAAAAGATTGAGAAGCGACCAACCAAGAAACGGATAATCTCATAAGCGAGCATTAAGCATAATTAACACCGAATAATGCAGCACAAGTAGGATATAATTGCATTGCATAACTATTGACTTTCATGCTTGCATAGGGAATCACAAACCTTAACACCAATATTCTTACTAAAGCACAATTACTCATCAACATGACTCACATATCACATCATCATATCTCAAAACTATTACTAAGAATCAAGTTTATTTTGTCCAATGATCTTGATGAAATATTTTATTATATCCTTTTTGGATATCTATCACTTTGGGACTAATTTTCATATGTTGCTTTTGATAAGCTCAAACAAATATAAGTGAAGATCATGCACATAATATTTCTTTCTCTCAAATTAATTCAAGTGAAGCAAGAGAGTATTTCTTCCAAAATTTACTAACTCTCAAATAAATCTAAGTGAAGCAAGAGAGAATTTCTTAAAAAAATACTAAAGCACACCATGCTCAAAAAGATATAAGTGAAGCACTAGAGCAAGTCCATAGCTCATAAAAATTTAAGTGAAGCATAGAGAGCAATTCTAACAAGTCATGGAATAATTTTGGCTCTCTCAAAATAGGTGTGTCCAGCAAGGAATCAAGAATAAAAACACAAAGCAAAACAAGCAAAGACTCATATCATACAAGACGCTCCAAGCAAAACACATAGTATGTGACGAATAAAAATATAGCTTTGAGTAAAATACCGATGGTCGTTAGAAGAAAGAGGAGATGCCACTCGGGGAATCCCCAAGCTTAGTTGCTTGCTTCTCTTTGGATAATAACTTGGGGTGCCATGGGCATCCCCAAGCTCAGGCTCTTCTTACTCCTTATTCCTTCATCCATCGTAAAATAACCCAAAACTTGAAAACTTCAATCACACAAAACTCAACAAAACCTTCGCGAGATCTGTTAGTATAAGAAAACAAATCACTACTATAAGTACTATAGAAAACCAATTCGTATTTTATTCTTGCATTATATCTACTGTATTCAAACTTTTCTATGGCAAAAACTCATCAAAGAAAACTATAGAATCATCAAAACAAGCACACAACGCAAAGAAAACAGTATATGCTAAAAACAGAACAGTCTGTAGTAATATGGATATTTCGAATACTTTTGGAACTCCAAAAATCTTGAGAAATTAGGAAAACCTGCGAAATTTGTATATTAATCTTCTGCAAAAAGAATTGATATTTTAACAGGCTCTGGTTAAAAATGATAATTTTTTCCGTGAGCGCAAAAGTTTCTGTTTTTCAGCAAGATCAAATAACTATCACCCAAGAAGATCCTAAAGGCTTTACTTGGCACAAACACTAATTAAAACACAAAAAACACAATCATAACAGTAGCATAATTGTACAAACACTCAAGAACATAAAGCAAAAAGCAAAAATAAATTTTATTCATTGGGTTGCCTCCCAACAAGCACTATCGTTTTACGCCCTTAGCTAGGCATAAAGCAAAGGATCTAAGTTTTGTCATCTTTATTCTTAATTTCCTTATTCTTGTCACGAGGTTTTTTAAAGACAACATAAAACATATTATCCATAGGAAACTTAGCATTCTTAATTTGGTTTTCATCATACCCCCTTTGATTTCCAGCAACAATCCAAGAGTGATGTTGATTAACATTATTGAAAACTTGTTGGATTATATCTAAAACGGGGACTTCCTTTTTAAGATTCTCATAAAAGATTTTATTATCCCCAAGCCAATGCCTTAACGCATAATCACTATTGTAAAGAATTTCATCTATCACGGCCTTTTCACGATTCATACCATAAAAATCAAAGATTTCCCTAGCTTCCCGTATTATGTAATCAAATTCATTCATAAGAACGAGAGTGGCCAACTTTTTAGCCTGAGGATTCTTTCTAATGGGAAGCTCAAAAAACAATGTTTGCAAAGTAGGATGAGTATGGATAAGTTTACTTTCAAGTTTCAGAACTAGTGCTGAAAATGCATCCGCATAAGATCTAATAGTCCTAAGTATAGGAGCATCATCAAGACTTAAATTTCCAACACAATTGAAAAATTCTTGGATACGTTCTTTTCCCATAACATTCCCTTGACCCAAGATAAAAGTTTTAGCATCCAGATTGCCCGTACGTCCAATCTTAGGAGTTAGGCCATCATCTGTTGCTGCCATACCGAAATCACTCATGATTGAAAGCAAAAGATAGATCTGACGAGAAAACGACAAACAAAAAAGAGGGCGAATAAAATGACAAATTTTTGTGAAGTGGGGGAGAGGAAAACGAGAGGCAAATGGCAAATAATGTAAATTGCGATTAGGAACCTGGTAGATGTTGAAGATTCTCCCAGGCAACGGTGCCAGAAATTCCTTTTGATGCGGCTTGAAGCTACGTTGGTATTTGCCCAAAGAGGAAGGGATGATGCAGCACAGCGGCGGTAGGTATTTCCCTCAGTGATGAGACCAAGGTTACCGAACTAGTAGGAGAACCAAGAAACACTACGTAAACAACACCTACACACAAATAACAAATACTCGCAACCCGACATGTAAAAGGGGTTGTCAATCCCTTTCAGGTAGCGGTGCCAGAAATTGGCAAACAGACGTGAGAGAGTAGTAAATATTGATAGATCGAACGCCAAATAAAATAAAGTGCAGCAAGGTATTTTGTATTTTTGGTTTAATAAATCTGAAAATAAAAGGAAAATAAAATAGACCGTGAAGGCAAATAATATGAGAAAGAGACCCGGGGGCCATAGGTTTCACTAGTGGCTTCTCTCGAGGAAAATAGCAAACGGTGGGTAAACGAATTACTATTGGGCAATTGATAGAACTTCAAATAATCATGACGATATCCAGGCAATGATCATTATATAGGCATCACTTCCAAGATTAGTAGACCGACTCCTGCCTGCATCTACTACTATTACTCCACACATCGACCGCTATCCAACATGCATCTAGTGTATTAAGTTCATGGAGAAACGAAGTAATGCAATAAGAATGATGACATGATGTAGACAAGATTTATTTATGTAGAAATAGACCGCATCGGTTTATCCTTAGTAGCAATGATACATACGTGTCAGTTCCCTTCTGTCACTGGGATTAAGCACCGTAAGATCGAACACAGTACAAAGCACCTCTTCCCATTGCAAGATAAATAGATCGAGTTGGCCAAACAAAACCCAAATATCGGAGAAGATATGCCAGGCTATAAGAAATAATGCATATAAGAGATCAAAGAAACTCAAATAACTTTCATGGATAAAAAGATAGATCTGATCATAAACTCAAAGTTCATCCGATCCCAATAAACACATCGCAAAAAGAGTTACATCATATGGATCTCCAAGAGACCATTGTATTGAGAATGAAACGAGAGAGAGGAAGCCATCTAACTACTAACTACGGACCCGAAGGTCTACAAAGAACTACTCACACATCATCGGAGAGGCACCAATGGAAGTGGTGAACCCCTCCGTGATGGTGTCTAGATTGGATCTAGTGGTTCTGGACTCTGCGGCGGCTGGAATTGGTTTTCGTCGACTCTTCTAGGGTTTCTGGAATATTGGGGTATTTATAGAGCAAAGAGTCAGTTCAGGGGGAACTCAAGGTGGGCACAACCCACCAGGGCGCGCCTGGGCCTCCTGGCGCGACCTGGTGGGTTGTGCTCCCCTCGGAGCACCCCCAGGCACTTCTCCGGCCCACTGGATCTTTCTGGTCCAAAAACAATTCACAAAAAGTTTCGCCGCGTTTGGACTCCGTTTGGTATTGATTTCCTGCGATGTAAAAAACATGCAGAAAACAACAACTGGGACTTGGCACTATGTCAATTGGTTAGTACCAAAAAATGATATAAAATGACCATAATGATTATAAAACATCCAAGAATGATAATATAACAGCATGGAACAATAAAAAATTATAGATACATTGGAGACGTATCATCTGCCTCATCGCAAACAGTTCGGTTGGATTAATCATTTGCCACACATCACACACGCGACTCTAATCTGAATCGTGTTGGATGTCACCACCATCACAAATGTTTTGTATCTTTTTGACGGTTTTATTACATCACCATTTGTTATTAATGCATCACACAGTTTCGTCGAAGGGTCACTGATTGGACTGTCGCGTTTGGACCAACCTGCAGTAGTGCATCTACGCATAGACCTGGCTCATGATGCCACTGTTGGGGAACGTTGCATGGAAAAAAAAATCTATGCGCACGCAAGATCTATCCATGGAGATAAATAGCTAGGAGAGGGGGAGAGCATCTACATACCCTTGTAGATCGCTAAGCGGAAGCGTTTATCAATGCGGTTGATGTAGTCATACAACTTCACGATCCATCCTAATCAAGTACTGAACGTACGGCACCTCCTCGTTCAGCACACGTCCAGCTCGATGACGTCCTTGCCTTCTTGAACCAGCAAGAGGGGCGAAGTAGTAGATGAGTTCTGGCTGCACGACAGCGTGGTGAAGGTGGTGGTGAAGAACAATCTTCGCAGGGCTTCGCCAAGCACAACAGAAACTATGACGGAGGATAAACTAGAGGGGGCGGGTTTGCCGGCACACGGCTTGGTGAATCTTGATGTGTTCCCGGTGCTAGCCCTGCTTCTCTATTTATATGTTGAGCCCTGGGGTCAGTTCTTGGAGAAAGAGCCTCCGAAAAGTCGATTTGGCACGCAAGGCAAGAGTCCTTCTCGGACTTCAGGACCAGACGCCAGGGTCCTTGGCGTATGGCCCCTGCACTACAAAAAAAAGACACATCCGTGACATTTTGGGCCGAACGAAATTTTTTTATGTCATACATATGACACTTCTATGACGATAATTGTGACAAAACTCGGTATCATCATAGATGTGGTGGGCTCCTACTTCTATGACAAAAAATCATGACAGAAAATGGGCTTTTCGTCCTGGGCGGGCCGGAGACCCAGCTGCATGACATTCTTTGGGCCGTCCATGACGGAAAAAACCGTGGTAGAAGCGAGGGGGGGGGGAATTTTGGGGAGTTCCTGGTTACGGTGGGAGGTCGGGGGCCGAGCGATGCACGTTTCTCTCGTACACGTACGCGCGTGTGTGCGAGGCGTTGGCTCTAACTGAACCCGAGCGAGGTGTTAGGCTCTAACTGAACCCGAGCGATTGCACTGCAGGCTACGCGTTACTGAACCCGAGCGATCGACCGATGGCTGTTAACTGAACCCGATCGAGCGATT
>NC_057796.1:95970425-95987079 GCF_018294505.1 Triticum aestivum | reverse complement strand
GTAGACGGTGGAGGGGTGCCCGTGGAGGGGTGGTTGAACAGGACCCCGTGGTGTGGAGGGCTGGATGAACAGTAGACGGTGGAGGGGTGGTTGAACAGTAGCCGGTGGAGTAGCGCGCGGTGGAGGCTGGATGAACAGGACCCCGTGGAGGCTGGAGGAGGTCGACGGTAGCCCGTGGAGGCTGGAGGAGGTCGACGGTGGAGATGAACAGTATCCCGTGGAGTCCCGTTTTGCGGTACGCCACACCCCTCCCGATCAACAGGACCCACGTTTCGACCGTAGCACTCCAACACAAGTCCGTTTCCTCCGTTTTGCGGTACGCCACACCCCTCCCGATCAACAGGACCCCCGTTTCGACCGTAGGAGGTCCGTTTCCTCCGTTTTGCGGTACGCCAGACCCCTCCTGATGAACAGGATCCCGTTTCGAACGTGGCCGGTCGAACACAAGGCCGTTTCCTCCGTTTTGCGGTACGCCAGGCCTCGTTTCCATCGCCTGTTCCGTCCAAGCCCTCCCGATGAACACGACCACGCATTCCGTTCCGACCCAGCCGGTTGGCTCCCACGCGTTCCGTTGCCTCCCGATGAACACGACGCATTCCTTTGCCTCCCCATGAACCCGACGCATTCCGTTGCCTCCCCATGAACATGACGATGACCCAGCCATGTACACGAGCCCTGGCCGTACGTATGCGCGAGTAGGCGTTCGAGACCCTGCCCGTATGTATGTACGTGGCCGTATTTTCTTTGTTGCACCCTCGCCCCTGTACGTACGTGTACATGCTACGTGCGCGCCTCTACTACGACACGTACGCGCCTCGACTACGACACATGCGCGCCTCTACATCGACCAGTATATATGTACGTACACGTTCGCGACCAGAATGACAACGCTACGTACGCTTCGACCAGGTGGGTCCCGACTGTCAGGAACTTCCTTGCCTGCGAAGATGTAGCTGGTGGGTCCCAGCAGTCAGGGGGGCGAATCATTTTTTTTTGCCCGGACGCACTTCCTTGCGTGCGAAGGTGTAGCTGCTGGGTCCCAGCAGTCAGGGGGGAACCGTTTTGTTTTTTTTGCCCGGACGCACTTCCTTGCGTGCGAAGATGTAGCTGGTGGGTCCCAGCAGTCAGGGGGGCAAATCGTTTTTTTTCGAACGCACTTCCTTGCGTGCGAAGATGTAGCTGGTGGGTCCCAGCAGTCAGGGGAAAATGTCTTTTTTTTCGCGAAATACGGTGGCCCGTCCGGTGGGTCCCCGCTGTCAGGTGGAGGAATAATTATTTTGCGCGTAATAAGGAGGCACTTCCTTGCTGCAGCCGTGGACCCAGCTGTCAGCCTCTCCATGTACAGTCCACGTCCGATGGAAGCCATTCCTTGACCACGTTGACAACGCCACGCCGAAAGCAGTAGGGCGGTGGACGACGGCGAGGCCTAGGAAGGGGACGACACGGAGCCGGGGAAGACGCGGCAGTGGATGCCCACGCGTAGAGGAGTATGAGGGTTCACTCGTTCGGCTGCGGTGTGAGGCTGCCGTCGCCGCAGAATAACAGGGGGTGTGGGTGCGTAGAGGGATGGCCTGGCCAGCGGTGGGAGTAGTAGGGGGTGGTGAGGCCTCCGTGGCATCACAGTCGTCCACGGGCGGTAGGAGCAGGCGGCACGACCGGCGCTGCTTTGGGCGGCTGGAGCAAGAAGACCAGAGGTTGAAGAAGCACTACGGCCGTTGGATGGACATCGTACGGTCACTGGAGCTAGAATCGTTCATATATTGACTAAAGTTGACAAAGGCCTCCGTCCCAGTCAACTTAGTAGGCCCACAAGTCGGCCTCCCACCAAGGTGGGTCCCAGCTAGCAGGGGGTATTCATTGTTTTGTGCGTAATAAGGAGGCACTTCCGGTGGGTCCGAGCTGACAGCGGGGGAACGTTTTTTTCGCGAAATACGGTGGCCCGTCCTGTGGGTCCCAGCAGTCAGGGGGAAACGTTTTTTTCGCGAAATACTGGTGGCCCGTCCGGTGGGTCCCTACTGTCAGGTGGAGGAATAATTATTTTCCGCGTAATAAGGAGGCACTTCCTTGCGGCTGCCGTGGACCCAGCTGTCAGCCTCTCCACGTACAGTACTCTTCCGATGGAAGTCGGTCGTTGACCACATTGACCACGCCGCGCCGAGAGCACCACAACGGTGGACAACAGCAAGGCCTAGGAAGGGGACGACGCGGAGCCGGGGAAGACGCGGCAGTGGAAGCCCGCGTGGAGAGGAGTACGAGGGTTCACCGGTTCGGCTGCGGTGTGATGCTGCCGTCGCTGCAGAATAACAGGGTGTGTGGGTGAGTAGAGGGATGCCCTGGCCAGCGGTGGGAGTAGTAGGGGGCGCTGAGGCCTGCGCGGCAGCACAGCCGGCCACGGGAGGCGGGAGTAGGCGGTCCCGCCGGCACTGCTTTGGCGGCTGGAGCAAGAAGATCAGAGATTGAAGAAACACGACGGCCATTGGATTGACACCCAACGGTTACGTCTGCTAGAATCGTTTGTTGACATATATAATAACTAAAAAAAATCTTGCATACGCGTCAACTAAACAGGCCCACAAGTCAGACCACTCCCTCTTTTTTTAATAATTTATATATAGCTCATGGCAACTTCTTATGCAATTTATTGCAGTCGTTTTTTTGGTTGGCCAGGGCCAATTTTGCATATTTCTGTGGGTTCCAAACTATTTTTAATACCGAAATGTCGAGCCAGATTTAAAGTACTTTGAAGATATATTTAAATTAGGTTAATGCCCAGTGAAATAGGAATATGAAAATGTGAAAAAAAAAATCAAAAATTATAAAGTAATTGCCAATTTGTCATTTGTTTTTATATTTATAACCCATTTCATATTACTTTCAAGATTTGCAGGCGTCTTGAAAGAGTTGCAGCCCATCAGGGCGTAGAAAAATAAGTAGGCCTGGATTGGGTATTCTTCAAAAAAAATAAACTGGGCTCATTTTCACAAAGAAAAAATAGCTGGGCTGGTCACATGGTGAACATAAAATATAAGCCTGGGCTAGACGGGCCACAGCCCAGTTCAAACCCTGCTCCGTCTCAACAATACCAAACAAAAAAAATACTGCTCGAGTAGCTACGTCCCAGGTGTCAGCCGATCTTGTGTTGTTCTCTTGTCTATTGACTATATACGCTCACAATGTCGTGGGTCCCAGATGTCAGGAAAACACTAGGAGGAAGCATTTTATTTTTCCATACGCTGACGTGGTGGGCCCCTACTATCATCCTCTCCATGTACTTCTGCCGATTCCTGTTGTTTGTTGACCATGTTGACAACGCGAGAGGGCAGCGCCGCGGCGAGCGCACCAAAGCGCGCGGAGGACGTCGGCGTTAATGATTTAGGAAACGGTGGGGCGGCGATGCGTGCGCTGAGGCGCAGCCAGCCGTGGGAGGCGGAAGCAGGCGGCCCCGCCGGCGCTGGTTTGGTTTTGGCGGCTGGAGGAAGACAGGACTGAAGAAACACGACAGACTGTAAAAGCAGCAGGAGTACTTAACAACCTTAACCGAAACCAGCAGGGGCACTTAACAACCAAAGCTGAAAGCAACGTGGTCAATAAACAGGATATTCGCTTTAGAGCCATGGAAAAGCATGAACATAATCTTCTGTCCTATTCTCCAAGATGGATAGGCCTTCATTATTTGAGACCACCCATGAATAAGTATCTTTTCACCTCCAAGGGGAATTGAGTAGGTCAACATAAACATCATGTTGTGACCAAGCGCAAGTCTGACCCGACCATGGTCAGGCATCTGTATAGGAACAATAGAACTCGGCAGTTCCTGTTTCAGGAAGATCACAACTGTAAAACTGTGTATAAGCAACAGTTTATGAACAACATATATAACAAAAAACAGCTCGTACCATAATTTCTCGACACAGTTGGACTTGTTCAACGAGTGCAGCAGTGGCACACATATCCCACGTGGCCTTCCACCATTGAAACGCCCCACAAGGACCTCAAGACGATCAATAAAGTGTAGGAACTTGTGGATGTCGATCCAGTCAACTTCAGTGCCATTAGTAACAGCTGAGTTATTACAGAGTAACAAACGAGCAGACTGCTTAACTCTGGAAAAAACCTACACGTGCCACCAATTATAAGAAAATATTAGTTAGAAGTAGCATCTTCGTGAGAGATTCGTTGCTACTTCTAAAGTTAAATTGTGATTAGTTAGACAGAATAGGTGGATTAAGAAGTAATCGAGGCAACAAGCCAGAACCAGATACAAAACTAACATGGATGAACAATTGGAACGACGTCGGGGTGGAAGATTGCAGTGAAGATGAGACCAGGTTCTGCTATTTCCATCAACATTCGTGCGCCAACCTTCAGTCCGTAACACTTGAGAAAGTTTATCCAAGTTCGGCCATAAAAAAAGCAGCGATCTTCTTGGTTCATGAACCCAACTCGAAACTTATATCCATGGCTTGTCTTCACAGTGACCATTAAACTAGTGTATTCAGTTATGGCAAGGCCGAGCATCTTGAGTACATGTGTTCTGGCAGAGCAAATAATACACTGCAGGAAAAATAATATGAGAACATAGCATGTTCAAAAAAAACCCACCCTCCCGGATAGAAAAGAGGATTCTAGGAACATACTGTGCGCCCTCAAAATGCTGTGTTAGGATGAGAAGGAACAAGTGTGGCGTCTCGCTGAGGGCGCAGAAACCTGTAGGGTACTCGCACTTTGGGCACTGCAAATGAAACATACTAGATTCAGTAGGAAGAAAAATGCATCAACGGCGGCGGCTGCCATCCTAGGATTACCTGCAACCAAGGGACTTGGATTTATCGGGGATGGATGAAGAATTCATACCTGGTTCTCCATGAGAAAACCCTATGCAATCGCCGAGAGGGGGTTTTCTCTGAACAAGCAGACGAGGGAGAAGGGGATTCAGGCCCAGTGAAATATTGTCGCTTCGTCCGTCCAGCTTACTACTAAATCTGGAAAGGGGGGTTGTGATTTGACTGCTCATTGGGCATTACTGCGACGCTACGACCGGGGTGTGTCTACCGTGAAGTTGTGCACTCTAATTTGTGCATATGGCACGTGGACCCCGTTGCCGGTTGCCCCACATATCAGCGAAAGGAAGTAGAAAGACAGGAGTAACTAGTTACACATAAATATATATTTTGACAGAGAGATACTCCCTCTGTAAAGAAATATACAAATCTTTTATATCACAGGCTCACCTTGCCGAGAAATATACTCCCTCTGCAACGCACGGGCATTATGGGGGTTCAGCTTTTTTTATGGGGGTTCAGCTGAGAATATAATACTCAGATAGGCTCACGGTTCTGGACTTTGGGCCGCAGGCCGACCCTGCATGTTTGGGGGCCCATGTGTTCTACCTCAGCGCTTTCATATTGCAAGCGATCGGTACGGCGCTGGTTTTAGATGCTGTCGCAAGGCGAATACACAAAATTGAATAAAGCACGACAGCTGTTGGAATGAAATCGAACGAAAGTTCCTAACCAGCAATCATAGTTGCAATTCTATCAACGATATACCATGTGATAAATAATACTGTCGTACTACTTATACACACAGGACACTTGTTTCACCATGCTAGATTATTACATCAAAATCTCTCGGAGGATAGATCAGTTTGGCAGTTGCGTGCTGCTACTGAAGAATTTCAAAGTTGATTTGGACCAGCTCTCCTTGCCGAGAAAGTTCGATTTTGACATCATCCCCTACCGCAAGATATGATTTAGATTTGAACCTTGACCATCCTTTAGCTCAACCATCATGCGACCATCCTTTGTACTTACGGTATATTGAGCAGGTTCATTCACACCAAGGCTGCGCATGGTAAGAGAAACTTGGCCGCGGTCGCCCGGATTGTTGAACAACTCCCTCGTTGCTCTAGGAATTCTCTGTTTGCAAACAAGAAGACATACCCAAACAGTTAGATCAACACAGTGAATCATGTGAAACAACATGGAGAGAAAAAAGAACGAAGCACTTGGGCGGCCAATGCTTACCAAGAAGGTGGACATGTCGGTTTTTGTAAGGACTTTGGTATATGAAGTGCGAACTGCAGCCCATTCTATTGCTGGTGCAACTGCACGGGCCAGAGCAGATGCAAGTGCAAGTGTTGGTGCAGGTGCCGAAGCCGCTGCTGCTGCCGGAGATGGTGCTCCTTGTAGAGCTGGTGCCAGTGTCGGAGCGGGTGCCGGTGTCGATGCCCGATCCTCTGGTAGATCAGACCGATCAGCTGACGCGGTCGGTGCCCAATCCTCAGCTGGATCAGACTGAGCTGCTGCCGCTGTCAGTGCTAGAGCAACTGCCGGTGCTTGATCTGTGCGAGACAGTGGCGATCGTGTCTGGTCTGCTATGATCAGCTTTCTAACTTGACTAGGATCCGTGACCGTGATCCAGTTTTTTTCTTCATTTCTTTTAAACGCGAGAAGGACTAATTGTGGTGTTTTTGTTAAACCAAACTGCAGTTCATCATAGGGATTCAGCTTGTACTCAGACAACAGACTGATCCAATTTTTTCCAGTAATATAAGTGATGGACAGTGCCTTCGTTACTGACACGACATAAGAAGTGAAACCTGCAAAAATAGCCATCGTAGAGCAAACCAAACGGTTTATTCTGTGATGAATGTCACATGGCAAAACCTGCATCGTAAAATTGCAGGAAAAGAAAGAAAACATGACATTAAATCAATAAGATTTAGACAGTAAATCAATAAGATTTACTTGATGTGACACGAGTGAATCCTTACCAGGAAATCACTATGTTGAAGTACTAAACAAAAGATTGATCGTCCAACTACGCGTGGCATGCAGGGGCCCTGCCTACTCCCACAAGCAGGACAGTCCAAAGGTCGTGACAAATCATATGGACAGAACATCCATGGGACTGGAAATCCTGGTGGGTGCGATAAACCCTGCAATGCATACAGATATTGGAGTGTAACCATAATTGATAAACCGTCCTCACAAAAAATATGATCTGGATACTTCAAAATATACAGACTGAATTGAGTGGACAGACATTAACATATACCGTTCACACACCAAAAGCGGCAGTACTAATAAACAATACAGGGTTCACAAACACAAATCAAGTACTGAACAATAGTACTTTCTACAGACAAGCAAAGTTGCACTAACTAAACTCTGCAGACTATTTCTTGCCACGACCTACGGGATGAACCCCGCATAACTGACTAGGCCATGGACTTCGTGTGAGATGTCTACATGCACCATCACCATCTTGTCAACCTTGGAGAACCTAACAGAGTGGTCTTTCCACTCATAAACATGATGATGAAGACATGCCGCATCAGATTTGTTGGGAAGCTTTACAAGAACCACACCCTTCGTAATCGAAGGCACAACCAGGAAATTGTTGTGGTCAAGTACAACCTCGAGAACACGCCTAACAACAATGCTACAGGAAAACACTAGTTCAGGACATGTCGCGACAAAGACACAACAGCTGGATAGTTCAGCAGTAGAACTCATCATCAGGTCTTCCAGTTCACACGGCATGACTTTGAGAACTTCATCTCCACCGCGGACCTGGTTCTAATTCAAACAAAAACCATATTTTATTACACCTCCGTTCAGAAATATAAGATGATTTTTGATATTATACTCCATATATGACTACATATACGCACATAAATGAGTGAACAAAGACACTAGAACATGTCTTCAAAGGCATGAGAGCAGAGGGATTACATGCAATATCCATAACACAAGTTACTGAGGCAAATATACCCTCTTAAAAGGTAGCATTGATGTTCATAAAGTACTCCCTCCGTCCCAAAATTCTTGTCTTAGATTTGTCTAGATACGGATGTATCAAGTCACATTTTAATATTAGATACATCCGTATCTAGACAAATCTAAGACAAGAAATTTGGGATAGAGGGAGTAGTTGAAAGTAATCTATAAGAAATCAGTGTCAACCTCTCGCATGTTTTGGTCAAAAGAGGGATTTAGAACCGTCATTTGGCACACAAAAATCACATGCAAGATCACCCAGAAAGTTGTACTACCAGTACTAGTACTGCGTGTTAGATGAAAAACACGATCAAGATCGAGAAAAAGATCGTCAACAAGAGACATTACCTGGACTTGCTTAATGAGGGATCCCGGAGAGGGGGGCTTGGACAGGGCGATGGCTTTGAGCTTGTCTACAGGTAGTCTCGGCGGGGTGCTTGCGCTTCTTCGTACCATGAGCCTCGACGGTTTTGGCCAGAGCCATAGACATCACGTCGGCCGGTGCTCCGGCGTCCATCCAAGAGAGGAAGCTGAGAGAGAAGAGTGAAAGGAGGAACGAGATGAGGGAGAAGCGAAGCGAGTGGGGGTTTTCTTCAAGAATGGAAGCTGAGAGAGAAGAGTGAAATGATGGTTGCTTCGTCCGTCCAACTTACTGCTGGAAAGGAGGGGGGTTTTGTGATTTGACGGCTCATTGGGCATTACTGCGTTGGTTCGATCGGGGTAGTCTACCGTCACTCTACTATGGAGTAATTTAGTGCATGGCTGGTGGACCCAGGTGCTGGCTGTCCCACACATCGGTGAAAGTGAGTAATTTAGTGCATGGCTGGAGGAGGATCTGCACGGTAGAGCGTGTCCACTGTTTTTCTAAAGAATAAAATGATTACAGCAAGCGTTTCCACTCTTACGACGGAGGAGTGCGAAACACGGCAGCCACTTGAACATACACAGTGCTCCTACTACTAGGCATGTGCAGTGGTTCATACGTCAGTACTACACAATCTTGTTGCTAGTGTAGTAAGATATGAGGATAACAAATGATGTTGTGCGCATGTCAACTACTCCTATATGTAACATAGTACCGCTTTTTCGACTGTCTGGTCGAGAATGAACGGTGAGATCAATGTTAACAGAACTAGGTCCACAGCGCATGGAGAGTACGGTGCTACAGTACTCGACGAAACATGAACCATATGAAGCACGAATAGTGTTAGGCAGGGTGTATGAGGGGTGCACGGGATGGGAGCAAAAGTTCCCTTCTCAACCCACTTTTGGGTGTTTGGCAGAGTGCATGAAGGGTGCATGAGTCCACACTAGTAGGTTGACAAAAATACACGAAGAGGAAACAACTATATTGAGATGAGAATGCAACCAAACACACCCACACGCTTTGTGCTACAGTGACTGATCTGCACCGTCTGAGTTTGATCCAATGGTCATGTTGCGCCGAGACATGGACATGCCCATGCAGAGGGCGGCTAAACACCACCGAAGTCCCTCTGCTTCTCGAGGCGCACGACTTGGTGATGCAGGGTGAAACCGCCCGCAGAGCCCGCTCCCGGTCGACGGGAGCCAGCTCGTCGAAGACGGCGTCCAATGGTACGAATGGATTCCGGTGACGGAGCCCTGAAAGGATTCGCCCGGCAACGGCGACGGCAGCCCGCAACCCCTCCTTGTCCAGCTCAGCCCCCACCATCGCGCGGAGACGGCTCAGCTCCTCGGAGATATTGGTGAAGAAGGAGACCAGGTCAGGAAGCCGCAGCTCGTTGAAGTCGACCGGGTGGTCGAACGGGTTTAGCCCGACGGCCGGCATCATCGCGCTGGCACGACGGTAGGCATCGCGTAGCCGCAACACGTGCGTGGCAACTTGGTTCACCAAGTGGCTGAGGCGGTCCTGGACCTCGTCACGATCGGCTCGCTCGCGCTCCAGCCGGCTCCCCTGACGGCCTATCGTATCTCCCGCTTTCTGGAGCAACGCCGCCAACGCCTCGAGAATCTTTGTGGTGGACGCCTGCCGCTTTTGAAGCTCCGTGAACTCCCGCACATAACGGAGGAGCATGGCACTCCTCTCCTCCTTGAGCTCACGGAGCTCCACGTCCTTGGCCCTGAGCTCCGCCTCCTTGACACGGAGCTCCTGTGTCAGGCGCCTCACCTCAAACTCCGTGATCTGCTGCGCCGCCATGGCACCAGGTAGAAGCAATGGGGAGAGGAAGCAAAGGGGCAAAACGGCTGAATGGCAATGCGATCTACGGGAAGGCGGAGGGAGCGGGGAATCTTTTGGTTTTCTCCACGGTAAAACACCAGTCAACGACTTCTCACATCAGGGAGCAGTGGGTTTTTACAGGTGGAGTCATCGTGACTAATTGCTGCCGCGCCTGCTCCCGTCAATCAAAAAAATTAAAAATCCTGCCGCACCCAAACACCAGAGGAACGCCGCGGTGGATATTTAAATTTACCTGCTGGCAAGTAGATAAAAAAGGGGTGAAATAACAAATGTGGCGGCGGCCTAGCTAATCGGTCGAACTAGCCCAACTAGCTAGCCACCGTGCTTCACTGATGTACTCGGCGGGAAAGGTGGTCTTTCTTGATTTGACGACTCATTTACTTGCTTCGGCGCTACGACCGAGGAGGACCCAGAAAACGCGCGGTAGGGCGTCCCACGTCAGGAAGAATATATGCGTGCACCACCTGGGAGGACCCCGAAACCGCGCGGTAGGGTGTGCCACGTCTCGGCACGGAGGAAAAATGTGCGTGTAAAAATATACTGTATCAGACGTAGTACCTATGGTTCGACCTCGGGACCCAGCCAGTCGGTCGAAAACACCCCACTAGCTACACAGCTTCGTCATGCAAACGTGGCACGGAGGATAGATGTGGTTAGCTCCGTCTCGACCAGCCACAACGTCTCTTGTTCTAGGCGATTCTTCTATTTTCCAAGCTTTTTTTAGTTGTAATAACACCACGGCAAGCTAGCGCCGCTCTTCGTGTGTGCCCGTGCAAAGGTTAGACGATGGAGAGAAGAGAGATTGAGATCGCAGACCTGGGACCCACCAGTAAGTGAGACAACGGTCATGCACGTGTTGACGAGGCACTCCCTCTGCTCTACTCAACGCAAGTACTGTATAAAATCAAGTTATGGGACAAAGCCAACAACCGTTCGTTTTTTCAGGCTATCGACTTACGCTTTGTAGTCCAGGTTGCCAGTTCGAATCTCGTCTTTCAGATTTGTTAGTTTTAGGTCCAAATTTGATTAATGACAAGTGGGACCCCCGTGTGTTGTTCCGATATTTAAGTGTAGGATGGTTTTGTTGAACAAACACTTTGCACGGTTAGACAAGTAACAGCACGAGTTACACATATTTTGCAAGTTTACGAACAAAAATGACAGCGGCATAGAATATCACATCCACCCCACAGCTTAGATACTATGGTGATACGAGTTTTTACACCGTTGGAAGTGATCCAATGGCTTGGGAGTAGTCTTTGTAATTATGTGCAATTTCCAAACTCTCCAAAGGTTTTTTTGCAAATAAAACATTCAGGCCTCGTGTGTGCCGCTGCATCTTCGATCCAACGGCTCCCCGGTGCTCATATTAGGTGCTCCCCGTAGCTTAATTACCCGCTACGGTGATATGAGCATCTAGGTCGTATGATCAGTGATCAGATGGCACATGCGTAGTACTTGTACTTTCTGCGCATTTCCCAAAATCTATCAGTCGTATATTGCAAAAACATTCAAACCTCCTACTGTGGGCCATTATATCTCAGTGAACTCGTATCACCATAGAATCTACGGTGCGGGAGCACCTCATACTCTCCCATGCGAGAAAACATAAGGTGCTATCGCAGCTTGGATGCTACGGTGATATGAGCTTGGAGGTCGTTTGATCTGAGATCCAATGGCATCTGAGCAGTCTTTGTGCTTGTAAGCAGTGGCCGAACTCTTTTGGGGCTTTTCTACAAAAACCATTCGAACCACTGAGGAGGTGTTGGGTCACAAATCCAACGCCTCCGAAGAGCTTGTATCACCAAAGCATCTAAGGTGTTGTAGCACGTGATATTCTTACATACAGGAGAATATGATGTCCTCCTTCATCTTAGATGCTACGGTGATACGAGCTTCGAGGTCGTTGGATATGGGATCAAAGGGCATATAAGTAGTTTTTGTACAAATTGTGTGCAATTCTCAAACTCGTCAAGGTTTCCTGCAAAAATATTAAGACACATCATGTGAGCTGCTATATCTCAGATCTACAAGATCCAAGCAACTCGTATCGGCATATAGCATCTAAGGTATGGGGGCACATGATATTCTCCCAGGGAGGAGGGGTGGGGGGTGCACAACCAATCGGTGGTTGGGAGGGTGGGGACAAATATAGAGCTCCACAATTTTATCTAAGGTCGAGGGGTTAACCCCCGACAATCATAGCTCCGCCTAAACACAACATTTGCATGTACTGTAGTACTAGACTTAATATTCATGTTTCAGTTTCATGTTCATTTTAAATATTGAACTGAGGACCATGGATGTCTTACATTTTACTCCCTTTGTTCCTAAATATTAGTGTTTTTAGAGGCTTCAAATGGACTGGCACATACGGATGTATATAGACATATTTTAGAGTCTACATTCACTCATTTTGCTCCGTATGTAGTCACTTGTTGAACTCTCTAAAAGACTAATATTTAGGAATAGAAGGAGTATTTTTGAATTCGTGTCATACATGCATGGTTTGGAAAAATAGATGCACTATACTTATTGGATTGTTGTTGTGTTCGTGCGTGTGTGTCTCTATGTGTGTGTGTGTGTGGTCATATGCTTGATACATACAAAGTTTTCTCACCTCCATATTGTTCATCTTTTAAATTTGAATTTGCATTGGAAAACTTACTAGGGATACCATGAAATGTGAAATCCACGTTGAGATCACTATATCACAAACTCACTCTAATTCAACAACTCGTCATAAATCAATTACCACGTTGAGATTAGTATTTGCAAGGAAAATACGGGTATTGTAATACACATAGATTCGTTCGGCAATTTAAAAGGTTCCTTTTGTATTCTCGAATGGTAGGACCCAACGGCGTACCAGCCAGACCTTTGCTCGTGTTGATCCTAAAAAAACCGGGCTCGTGTCCTTCGGTGGCGTGCGTGGTACGCACATTAGGCAACCCCAACCAGTCGAGCCTCAGCGTTTCAAGTCGAAATATCTGGCGGCCAGAATTCCAGCCCTAGGAAATTCCCCTCATGTCCCCGGTCCATAATGACTACCGATGAACAACGGAGGGATGCTTTAGTAACTAGACAACGTTACCTACCGTGCCGAGCATGGTTCAATTCCCTCGGTCGCCGCTCGTCAGGGTCACCCGTCAACTGCATTGCCTAGTACTACTACTACTACTACTACTACTACTACTACTACTACTACTACTACTACTACACCAGGATGAGCACAGAATTGAGCCCGTTTGTTCGTGCCTAGTACTTGAGTTAATATATCAGGCAATGCACTGGTACGGAGGGATTATCCTTTTACTCTGCATATATAACGTGTCTGAAGTCTAACTAAGCAAAATGTTTGACCAAATCCTTTCTTAAGAAATACAACAGGACAGATGTACGGCTTGAAAATTTATTGCATGATGCAGGTTATGATATTGTTTCGAATCCTGGATCTTAAATTTCAGAAAATCCAAAAGTGAGCATAAATTCTTGAAACTAAGCATGGTCACGTGATATGGCACAAATATTACTTCGTAAGTTTTTTCTTCAATTTGAGACAAGCTGCTTATGACAAGTTGCACAAATGAAGAGCCAAGGTATTTTGGAACAAAGACCTGTCACGTTAAGGCGAACGCTTTCACTATTGAAACCGTGGGCGTTTACGTGCCACCACGAGTCCCCGCTTCTCATCGGTAGGTGCCGTCCGAGCAAGCGTGTGAGTCAACGAGAGGCGTGCGAGCAGACCGCTGCGCCGCTATCAGGGAGGCGTGCGAGCAGACCGCTGTGCAGGCTCACCGGGAGGCGAGCCCTTTGACCAGGCTCCGCCGCCCACCGTCGTCCCAACTGCTCCCACTTTTAATGTCGCAGGCGCCGCAGTTTAAAATCAACCCCGCACTACCCGGTATCGCTACAATCCTCTCTCTTCCTCTCCGATTCTCCTGTCGTCTACCTCCAACTAGCCTGACCTAAACGTACGCCATGCCGCATCACGATGGTCTGCCCTTAGTGTTCCAGTTTCCTGAGGAAGACACCCAGCCGGAGTCTCAAGAACATAAGGCGCTTTGGGACAAGCTTGAACTGGCCTTGCGGGAAGACGCCGCGCCTGTCCCCGCTCCCGTTCCGGCTCCCGTCGCACCGACTGCGCCAGCGCCCATCCCCGTGGCATTGATGGGCTGGGAGCCGCACATTGTCGCCGAGCTTGATCCCACGGGGTTCCACAAGGTCCCCGCCGACTTTCACGCGCCCGTGCACTAACGCGCACGCCCGTGCCGGTGCCCGTGCACCTGCCAGCGCATGCGCCTGCGCGTGCACTGACGTGCGCGCCCGTGCCGGTGCCTGTGCACACGAATGTCTCCGCCGCGCTGTTGACAGCGTCTGTCCCCGCGCGGGTGCCAGTGCCCCCCTCAGCGGCATGGATGGCCGCCGTCGACCGCTTCCTTGCACCAACGCCAGTCGCCTCCTCCCGCCAGTTGAAGCTAGGCCAACGTCCAGGAGTACGCCAACAACGGCGCAAGACGCCGCCGTCGCCGTCGGTCAGTGGCCCGACGACACACAGAGCACGGCAGAGGAGCCGCTTCCCACCGCGAGACACCGCCGCCGCCGCCGCGTAATCTAAATTTGCCATGAAAAACGTTCGGATTGCCATGCTTAAAATCCGAACATTTATCATTTCCGTTTATTTTATATCGATTGTCGTATAATTTAAAATCGGAGTCAGACTGAACGAAATGTATGGTTTGATCGATTGAATGTTCTGCTAGAGCCGTATCAAATTAAATATAAAACGTCATCAAGCCACATGTATTCCTTGTCATCCAACGACCTAGACTGCTTCAATATCGAGCGCTCAACACGTTTAGCGTGCAGTTAATTTCATGCCAAAATAGTGCTAATCACATGACAACACGCAAATAATATCCTAGTAGTTAATATCCGCATGCACTTAATATACTTCCAAATTAACGTGCATTGCACGTACACACTGACTAGTGCTGCTAGTACGTGAAACTGGTGTCGTGACTTGTGAACGCGTCCAGATATGGTCAACGGCAACATTGCCCGCGAGTTCTTCCTGTTTGCCCGTGCGTCTAAACGCAGAAGGGGAGAGAGAGCACACATGGAACCCACCAGTAAGTGAAGGCGAATAGTACTAAAAATAATATTACATGTTATCCATTAATTAGGCTGTGGTAACATAAAAACATTATGTGAACAAAGGGGGTACAACAAACATTGCTATTCTACGTATGTTGCCTATTGACGTGCGGCTTGAAGGCCCGGTCGCATGTTCGATCCTCGTCCTTTATTTTTTAATTTGTATATGGGTCCAAATTTGTTTCATGACATGTGGGCCCCTCGGTGTGTAGTTTGTAGTACTTTAATTTGTGGGTCGAAATTTGTTCCATTCCAAGTGGACTATCGGTGTGTAGTTTTGTAGCTTATTTATAATAATTAAAGAGAACAACATAGTTTTTTCAATAATACCAAGGTGCGACGTTGAAGGCGAGAAAGGACGTGCGAGAGAGCGACGACCGAGCCACAGGGAAATCAACTAGGGGAGTTGCGTGGGTTGCAACGGTGTGTTGGAGTAGTTGTGGGCCGAATGCTATGAAAATATAATCTAAACCGACCGGAATAAATGCCTACACAAATTAATCCAAGGTTGGAGTGCCCCTCGCAATGTAAATAGCTCCGGCTTTGCGAGGGATGGAGAGGTAGTGGCTTCAACGCGTGGAAGATACAGTGTGAGAAAGCGAGGTCAATCGAGAGACATATAGATAGAGAGACAAAGTGAGTGTGGTCTGACATTCATTGAACAAATATATATGCTCTGGAGAGATATTGTCCGATTGAGCTTTTTGGCAAGGGTGAGGGCTGTAAGATAGAGCTTGAGAGATGATCCAGTCACAGACGTGTAGATATATTTTCTGTGTGGGAGGAAGCAAGGTCAACCGATCACATAGGGTCGCCGTGCGATCGAAAGAGTGAGACGGGTTGGAGAGAGTGACCTAGATAGACGATGTGCGTGAGAGAGTATACAATGTGAATAGGTCGAATTGGGCTCAAACATGGTGGTATATCGTTTTTGTCCGAGAAAGAGCGAGGTCAATCGAGACATACGGAGAGAGAGAGAGAGAGAGAGATTGAGTGAGCGTGGCCCGCCATGAGGTCGAAAGAGTGGTGGCGGCTTGGATGGACTGACCTAGATAGACAATCTGCGTGAGAGAGTATAGAGTGTGTCGATCGAGGCCCGAACAAGGAGATATATCATTTGTGTGTGAAAGAAAACGAGGTTAAACGAGACTCAGATAAAGAGAGCGAGATTGAGCGAGTGTGGCCCGCCGTGCGGAATAAAGAGTGAGACAGTCTCGAGGGAGTGACCTAGATATACAACGTGCGTGCATGCGCACGAGAGGTTGGGGGGCTAGATAGGCAATGCATGTATTTAGCGCGAGAGGGTGAGAGGGAGAGGGGGGAGAGAGAGAGAGCTCGGCATGGGGTGCAATGGCGGGTGTGTGAGGTAAATACATTTGGTAACAGAGTGGAAAAAGGGGTTGTTTAGTTGAGAGACTTAGAGATCGAAACATCGAGAGAAAGAATGAACGTGTGTTGGAAACCGATAGCTTCCTAAGGTGGTTAGGAGAGG
>NC_057796.1:95905946-95970233 GCF_018294505.1 Triticum aestivum | reverse complement strand
GGCTAAAAACAACATTTGAATGTACATAGTACGAGACTTAATATCGATGTTTCAATTCGGTGTACATTGTAAGATTTGAACCGAGGACCAGGCATACGGGTAATTATTTCGAATTCGTGCCATACTAAGTTTCGAAAAGTTGACATTGACTCAGTTTGTTGTGCTATTTTGTAGGTCATATGTTTGAATCCATCCAAAAGTTTTCTCACTACCATGGTGTTCATCATATACATATGAATTTGTATTAAAAAATTAGCGTGGATACAGTGAATGCGAAAGCCACGTTAGAATTGGATATCGCTACGTGACACACACTCTAATTCAAATAACTAACTACGTGACACACACTCTAATTCAAATAACTAATTATGTGACACACACTCTAATCCACGTTAGCGTGGGTACCGTTTCGATTTTTTTTCAAATAACTCCTCATTAATTAATTTATAGTACTCCCTCTGTTCACTTATATAAGACCTTGAAGACATTTCAGACAATGTGCAAAACAGTTCATTTTAAGTTGTCTGAAACGACTTACAAAAGTGAATGGATGGAGTATCTCGTTTCGAATGACTAATTATTGCAAGGAAAACACGGGCATGGTAATACATACAGATTCGTTTGCAAATGAAAGAAGATTCATTTGCATTCTCAAATGTAGGTGCACCAGGCAGACCAGGGTCGTGTCGGGGTGGACGCTGCTTCGGTGTCTTAAAGGCAACTGCCTTTGGGTCACTGACATGTGGGCCAGCCACCTGTTGGGCCCACATGTCATGGACACAAAGGCAGGTGCCTTAAGGCACCGAAGCATAGTCCTGTCGGGGTGGTCGCGTGTGTCGGACGGACGCGTAGCACCTAGCCACCCACCCCCCTCCCCCCCAAAAAAGGACGACGACAATATAAGTTCGCGCTTCCACGTTTCGGATTGAAATATCTGGCGGCCCCAATTCCAGCCCTGCAAAATCTCTCTTCTCCACCGTCCCCTTCCGCGCCCAGATTGCTCAAATCCCTAATTCGCCGCCAACCCTCGAATCGCCCCTCGTCTCGTCTCTTTCCCCACCGTTCCCCATCTCTGTGCCGGACGACGATGACAAAGACGACGGTCGCGCTTCACCACCGCACCGGAGCTACCTCATCTACGCCCTCGTCCACCGCACCGGGTGGTCCACCGACAACGTCGGCCACCGCAACCGACATGCCTCACAGACACCGAGTTCCACCGCATCAGGTGCGCTTCACCGACGCCGTCTCCCAGCTCACCGGGGCTACTTCACCAAGCACATCGTCGCACCTCCGCCCCCCGAGGCCGTTGGGGCTTCACCAACGGTCTCGTCCACCGCATCGTAGCGCTCCGCTGCCACTCAAGATCTGCATCCGTGCGCGGCCAGCCAACGCCAGCGCATCACCCTCAACGGCTCTGAAGTGACCCGCACTCTAGCTAGGCGAGCATGCCCAAACGCCGGCCCGAACTAGGTATCCACACATCACTCCCTTGTGCACTGTTCCGACGATGTTTGGATATCCTTTCACTGCTCTCTTAGCTTACACGCCTATGCAACTCTGACTTTAGCTCTTATTTCTTCTGGAGATATCATCTGAAACAAGCAAATCCATTTTTTAGCGAAGCATGACGGCGCTACGGGATCTGGTACACATCCTGCACACCCGTATAACCTTGTAAGTATCTGTCCTCCGGTACAACATCAAGGTCGATTCCTCTTATTTGATCAACCATTCGCCGTGTCAAAAATGCAGAGGGGGATGCAACGAGCACAAGGCCTGCACATCCAAGCATGTGGTAACATGGACTTGTACATGGAACATCCAAGCGCAAGCAGAGCTGCAGTGAGCCTGTACAACGAGCTAGCGTAAGTCCCTGCATTTCATTTAATTCGTACTGGCATTCGTGTATGATTTGTGTGAAGTGGCTGATCCACGAATTCAAGTTACCAGGGGCGAACATTTAACTTAAAAAAATACTAAGGCACTTGCACTCCGGAAATCAACATAACTTGAGAAATGTGAAGCTACATGCACTTTGAAAACCAGCTAATGATCCAAAGTAGTTCAGATTATAAACACTAAATGATGCAAGCACCAAAAAACACAAAATGCAACATGGTGTACAAGGACTACAAACATGGTCTGTACCTGCTTGAATTATTCGTTCTCTGGCTGAAAATATCGAAGTGTAATTGCACGTATAACTAGTGCGCAAACTGCATATCAATATATCTATCCTGCAGAAGTATGGCAATAGTTTCAAACAACAGATTAGAAAAGTATTTATGCTATGTTGTCATGATACGGGGACTTTCTGGTAGATGGCCTCGATGTTTCCTCAAGCTATGAAAATGCAATATAATTTGCTTGTCATCAATGCCTGCAAATCTCTGTCTCTCTCAACATAGCAGATCATCATTAGACACTAAATCCTTCAATGAGCTTGCAAAATGCTTGCATTAGATCCCTCATTAGACACTATATGTTCATCACCAGGAGCATGTAAAATGTTTGCATCAAATCCTTCATTAGCAGTCTGTTCATTAGACACTTCAGGCTCAAGAACAACATGAGCTTGTATGTTTGCACCGGAAACTTGATTAGATACATCAGATTCAGTCAGTTCAGTATTGATTGGGGGAGTTATAAAATAAGTAGAAATTGGTTTCATTTTCTCATAGATTCTCTACATACAAGCAGTTTTACAACACCATCAGGTTTAACTATTGGCCAGAAATTGAAGAGTTGAATTAGATATAATCAGGGATGTGATGTACCTGCTCGTTGCGCATGCTACTCTTGCAAGCTGCAACTGTCTGTTTGCGCAAGCTCGATGCCATGCCCGTGCTGCCGCCGCTGCCTCCCACGCAGGCTACACCCAGTGTTGGATCTTCATCTTCTTGTCCTTCCGTTCGGTTGAAGCCCGGCGACCACCCTCCAACGAGGGCGCGAGGAAGTGCTGTGTCGGTTTGTCCAGCGGCGGCTAGGTTAGGAGTGAACCAGACTGGAGGCTGGAGCGAATGAATTGGGATTTTTCCTGCTGTCGATCGATATGGGAGGCGCTCGTTTGGGCCGCGAGCCTGCTATAGGGCCTGCCTCGCACTTATTTTATTGGCCCATCCAAATTGAAACATTTTTCTTCATTTTTTACATTGCCTGCTCGTGCGTTGGGACGAACAAAACTAGCGTGAGCCAACATGGACGACTCAAACTAGGTGCACACTTTCCAGCCACCTGAGGCGGCCGCCCATACCAGCCCCTATGGTGGTGTCGCCCCTTTTTGCGTGTATGATTGGCTAGTGAAAAATATTCCAGTGGCACTTTTGATTTACCCACAGAATGGTTGAATTGCTTGTTTCTATGAACTGAGTTTGCCAATAATGTGAAGGATGCCAGTCTTTTCATCCTATTGTAGATTGCTTAGATCTCGATATGCCAAAAGTAATCACATGAAATATACAGTAAAAGCCAGTGTGATGTGTTTGGCTACAACTAGTCTAACTACACGTCCTCATATAACATATCAAGGACACACCATCTTACCAGATTAACCATTCGACTTACCCATGCAGTGTGGGAAGAAAGAAGTATTGGGACTGCGTATCCAAGCAATTGATGCCATGGACTCCTTCGTACAACCTTGTAAGCGAAAAAGAAGTTGCAGTGTTCCTGTACAAAGAACTAGCGTAAGTTCAGTTACCTGCTTCTCGGAATTTTAGTTAGCCGCTTATTGCAAAATTGTTCAATTACGTTGCTTGTTTTAATTTAGTTTGCTACTGATTACATAATGGCACAGCCTGTTAATCATATTGTAGACTGCGCCTATCTATGTGTTTGATACTTACTGTTAAGAATTACCTGTTTGCCTTAACTTAAATATCTACTTGTTTGTTTAACTGCTTTGCTGCTGCAACAATGGGTTACAATGATGTTAATAACTACTTTTTAGCATCCAATTGAAACTCTTTAATTCCTTGTTTGTTTAACTGTTTTGCTGTTATAACTCCCAGTTGAGATGTTTTGCTAACTTCAACTTTTCTGAATCCAGTCGGAACTTTAATGGCAAAACAGGTTAGCCCAAGATCAAAGAGCGAGGTCCCCATGGACGTTGCATCATCCCACAGCAGTGGCACCGGCCCAATCGTGCATTATGAATTGCCAACTGCTGATGCTCTAGAGGCTAAACTAGTGGTGGAAAGGGATTCTGCTTCTGCACTTAGAGATGAAGTTGACATGTTGAGGAAGCAAACAGCACAATCACAAGCAGTACTCAAGACAACCATTAAATATTTGGTGGATTTCAAAACGAAGCAAGCTGAGACTGACCAGATTGTTAAGGTCCTGAAGGAAAAAAGGAAATTAAATTCCTACTTGGTAAATCGTAGGTGAAATGTTCTTTGCATAGTTGAATAACCTTTGTGTTGTCTGTTCATGTAATCAATCAAACCATTTATTTTAGAGATCATGTAATAATTGTTTTTTTGTTTTTTGGTTTGTAATTTTATTTGAGCACAAGTCTATATCAATTGATAAGACTCGGAGACATTTCATTTGGATTGCTGTGCCAGACCTACAAATATGCCAATCGGGCTGAATGTGCATTCAACAATAGTAGTAGTATAGATGGACCATAAGTGGCACGCATTGGAAAGGGCCAAGATGCTGGCTAAAAAAAGGATGCTGTTGTAGCCAAAAAAAGTACAGCGGCCTGGCTTATGTATGTTAGTTGATATTCTTGATCCATATACTCTATAAGTGTTTATATGTCTGTTAGTTCTGTACATTCTTGGTTGATTGACTCGGTATTTGAATCTTGATACATCGCTTGTGTACATATCTAAATGGGAGTACACATTATGCTGCGTGTGACATTTGAGTTGGACATGAAGTGTTCCAAATATTCGAATTCACCTTAAACTGGATTCTAGTTTCTGAATTTGAGTATCGGCATTTGTAAACCATATTCATATATGATAGTGGAATACATCTTTGTCGTCCTTTTGAAGATATATAAAACACATAGAATGATTTATAAAGATTCATATAGGAATACAAAATGGATTCGAATTTAGTTGCCAGGGTAAACGTGGATGCTTATTGTCCCAAAATTCGAAAGAAGCAGCAAAATGTCCACTCCCACGTCGGCAGCCCGAAGCCAAGTGTTTGGGAGATGGAAATTACTATCTACCCATTACATGGACAATCCATCGGCCCGATTTCCACTACTCTAAATAGGGGTAGGTTAGTAACTTCAATTAGACGTGACACGACCGCCTCTGAGCCCATTCTGACACGGTGGGCGCAAACATGGGCGACAAAACTCATTTGATTCAAGCTCGTCCGAAAGACCTCTGTTTCTCCCTCCATTCCCCATTCATACACGGTGGGCGGCAAAACAAACTCGACTCGGCCGAAATCGATGTAGGCAAATATTTTCAATAGGGGCAGGTTTGTAACTTCACTCAGACGTGACACAACCGTCCTACCTGTCAGCCCCGTTCATACACCGTGGGCGCCAACCATGGGCGCCAACCACCCTCTCCTCGCCCGAAATCGCTCTAGGCAAATATTGGCGAGATGCGAGATTACCGTCCTATCCCGAACCGACGAGACGTCCAAATTTTAAACGGGGCTAAGTTCGTAACTTCCCCATATTTCAGACAGGCGCGTCCCAAAAACATGGTTCCCCGTACCTCTCCCTCCATTTTCCCATTCATACACCGTCCGCGCTAGAACACCCCATCCCCACACCAGTCTCCGTCCGCCACCCCATCCATCGCCGCCGTCCTCCACCACATCCATCGCCACCGTCCTCCACCATGCCAGAGCGCCTACCAAGACCGCGTCGTCCACTGCTAGAGATGGACGTTTCTCATCCACGGCGACGGACCAATAGCCTTGCATCGCGTCCTCTCGCTTCATCGGCGTCGTCGTCCTCTTTGCCGGGGCCGCTCACACGACCTTCTCTTCCACCGCAACGGGACTTATCCCCCGATGCACCCGTCTACCGTCGCAGATCTGCTTCAATGCCACCGACAGCTATCGCACCCCCGATGCCTACACGGCGCCGCAAGAGAGGTGGTACTTCATATCTCCTCAACTTTTTGATCTCAACCAGAAAATAGATCTTAACTTGGTTACTCTACTTTCTTTTCAGCTCTTAGAATTTAGTTCTTAGTTCGAAGCAAACAATGGATGCTAAATATCATTTCTCCGGTTTGCAGCTTCAAATCTGCCATGGCACAGCCATAATACGGTTTAATTGATCATGCTTAGGGTTTAATTGATCATGTTGGTTCCGTGGTGGTTTCTTTAATAGAAATCGGAGGGGAAACCCTCTTTTGCTAAAAAAATATGCTTAGAGTTTCCCCCTTTTATGATCACTATATGATCAGAATACGTGCTTCGTGTCATAATAACACCGCTCCACCCATCAAGCTAAACAAGCTTAGTTGTTCAAATACGAATCTGATATTATTAAAACAGAGTTGTTTAATTGGTCAGCTAAATGTTCCTAAATTAGTTTCGAAAATGCATGTTCGCCGCTCGGGTGTGTATCTCTACAGGGTGCCCATGCTGGGCCGGCCCACCCTGGGATTTTGGGTCGTCCCAGGCCCTGATTCCCCTCTGTTCTGCTGCGCGCTTCCGATCTCTACTCACCCCTAGCCGCCTGCCTCGCCGGCGACTTGCCGTCCCCGGACGGCATGACTCTAGGAGGAGACGCCGGACTAACAGGAGGCCAGGAGCCGCTCGCCCAATAGCGTCACCGCTGCCCGGGCGCGCCGCTGTGCCTACCTTCCCAGTCCGTTCAAGGCTCAGGCGTGCAGCACCCACCAAGCCAACCCGATTTATCCTGAGATACGTCCTCAACACTCAGCAGCCACTCCTCATCACCATTTTCTAATTGATTCATTACTCATTAGGCAGGACTGTCATTAGAGTTTGTTGTGTGCTCAGTGCTACCTACACTTAATGGTTCAGATGTATTTCGGTAATCTTTAGTACCTCTAAAGTTCACAGGGTTTTCAAAATTCCGGCCCTCGGAACAGAAACTAGTCATTTTGGATTGTTGGTCGTAGTGACATTGACCCAGATTACTACTGCAAGCCAGGTTTGTTGACAATTTTACTTGTCTTTCTTTCTCATTCGATATAATATCCAATTATTCACGTCGATTAGTTGCAAACAATAAGTGCTAGACAAACTTCTTCATTCAGATTTTGGACGGTCTCTTACTACAGTTACAATTCTGCATACTTGTCCTAGTAAGCTGACAAGTAAATGATTGATTCACTACATCTATGCTTGCCTTGTCATATTTTTTGTCAATATTCTTTTAGGGTGGACCACCCTGTTTCTAAATACTGGAACCGTAGACATGAGTGAATAGTATTTCTCTATGTGATCTCTTCCATCATGTGTGGGTAACGAACACCGCATTGTATAGAAAGAAAGTGTCATTTCCAGCTTTTGCATAGGTTTCGATCTTTTACATGGAATACAATCTGCCTACTTGCTTTGTGTCGCACTACCAACACTCCACCCTTGAAGCTAAACATTACGCCACTCACAATTGCTTAGTTTATTTGTTCAAATACGAATTTCATATGATTCTAATGTTCCTACTTCAGTTTTGAAATGTGTGCCTGCCTGTTATAGAGACATAAGGGGTTTGTATTTCTGTGTGTGGTCTTGTCAGCACGGTTGGGGAGGTGAACTTTGCATATGCAGGGGTTTATAGGGAGACACTCTCCGAGTTGAATCCGCAATGCATTCCGTAGATAATCTGACTACTTTTTATGTTTTCATGAATCCCAGATTCTGAACAGCATCATAATGATTATGAGCTTGCGCGCATGAAAAGAATAAAGCAGAACAATGCCATGGCTGTCAATTGGCATTAAGGGACTGAAATCAAGTCTGGATGCAATGCAATGCAAATGCTCTCCACCTACAGATTCATGCTCAGAATATGATCCTAACAGTGATTCTGAGCTAGAGGGAGACCTAAGTCAATGTAGCTCCCTAGTGGAGGAGTCAGAGGAAGATGCCCTATCTTATTCACCCATCAAGGTACTTGCTCTAACTTTCCAAGGTTACATTGCTCGCACATATCTTGCAACTGATGCTTTCCATTGCTTCTACTTTGTTGAACTGCCATTAGCTTAGTTTACACATCGTGTATGTGAATACGCCGTGCCTATCCATTTTCAGTACATATTCCATCTGTCATCATACCATATTTATCCATTCAAATGCTGTTCTTGTGTATCAGACGTTCAAAAGGAAGAGGGCGATTGCTGATCGTGGAGGAGCACAAGCAAAGTATTTGGAAAAGGTAGTGGCACCTGATAAATCAAATAGCCCATTAGGTGTAGTTGCAATATCACCTGACCCACAAAATACCCCAACTCTAGCAGACTCTAGCCCTACTACACTGGTCATTTCTGATGCCCCAACTCAGCAGACCCCAACTGCAGCAAATAGTATGATTATGCCAGTTGACATATCACCAGCTGTACGACGCAAAACCCCCATTCCAGCAAAGATTACACCAAATCCAGTTGCCAAATCCCTTTTTGAACCAGAGAGAGCCCCGATTGCACCAAATAGGACCCCTGTTCCATTTCTTCCCAGTTTAGAAGACGAAGCTTATGTTGTTGCCAGGAACTTTGTGCGCATCTTTCCTTCATGGAAAGATTATACCGCAGACACAGAACAATTTCCAGTCTTCCTCCGCAACTTACGCGTAAGTAATGTACTAATGTTATTCATGGTCATTACTGCATATGTTTCTGCTGACAAAAGACACAAGATTTCATTCTTTTAAATAGGCGAGGAGCAAACTGGATTGTGATGACGAGCAAGGGTTGGTTGCGCTTTTCAAGCACTCGTTGATGAAGTATCGTTCCTACCTGAGGCAAGCGCACTTCGATGGCAAGCCTCTGAACGAAATTTCTGTAAAGTCTCCGGTGCTACATTTATCCGACGGTGACTGGAATAATCTTGTTACACATTGGTCTCGGCTGCAGCGTAAGGTACTGTCTATGATATCACATCACAATTTGAACTACATTTCTGCATTTGCCTTAATGTCTCACTTGTACGAAAACTGTTAGCAGAAGAACATTTGTTCTCAAGGGACCACAGAATCTCGCAACTATACTGCACACTGCATTGCTCTTGTGAGTACCTCTTGCCCTGTATGACCATACTTACTTTCATAGCTGTTTGATTATGTAGCATCACTGCACATGTTAGCCTCGTAATCGTCCATTTGGTGGACATTATAAGATCCATATGGACTCTTACATAAATTTAGAATCAACCCAATGCTTTTGAAGAGGTTTAGCTCTGCAGTCCTCTTGTAAGGACTGAACGTGGTCTATCAATGTACTTACATTAACAGCTACTCCCTCCGTCCCATAATATAAGAACGTTTTGTACAGTACACCAGTGTTCAAAACACTCTTGTATTATGGGAAGAGGGATTGGTTCATTTTGTAGCATTCTGCATCTTATCTCCCTCGCCCACCATTTACTAAAAAAGATCAGATCTATATTTAATCTTACCAACAAGTAGAATACACAGACAATGCCAGTGCAGAAGTGTAGCCCATTGCTCTTGTCAGTACATTTTGTCCTGTAACGCTTGTACTTCCAGGGATTGGTAGTTGATTATGTAGCATCAATCTGCATCTTATCTTCATTATCCTCTATCCCTTCCAGTATTATCATATCTATAATTACTCTCTACAAAATGTAGAGTACAGGCAATGCTTATGAAGAAGATTCTGTGCTGAAATTCTTGAGTTATCCTTCCCTTGACATGGAGAAGGGCATTATAAAGCCGGTGTTAACTGTTAATGTAAGTCAGTCCTTCTAAAGCCTTTATCCTCAACTGCTGTTTAATTTGCTCATACTCCCTATCGTTTACTGCTGTTTAGTTTGCTGTTTCTACCAAAATGCATGTTCGTAAGAACCGTAAGTTCTAAGTTTTACTTGTAAAACAAAATTCCTTATTCATACCATGCACATTACTTAATACTCCCTATATGTATGCTTGTTTTTGTGGATCTATAATCCAGTGTGTGGTGAAGCAGCCCACGTTTGCACCTTGTCATCTCCTGTTTTATCTTACTGATGTGGCTGATGATATGAACAACATGCCATGCACATTATCCAAAATAGATACAATGATTTTCTTTGCCCTTCATCTATGCTTGTTATGTTGACATGGTCATCCAGTAGTGTGGTGAAGCTCCCCGCATTATGAACAGTGCCAAATTATGCTATTGATATTTTGAACTTACTCTTTATTTTCTAATTTGAAATTGGATAGAATTGACAGAACAATTATCATCTTTGTTTATACACGTGCAAAACCTGTCATCTCTCTGCTTTGTTTCAGGGGTGATATGCCTGATGGCATGCACAAGTCTGCTGAAGGCTGTGAGACAAACCCAACATATATTGCAGCAAAGAAGGCAAAACATCTTGAAGATAGCGAGACAACCCCAAAGTCTTGTCTTGATACAGTGTTCAAGTTACTTGAGACTAACAGTCAGACAAGCTCACAGAATTCGATGTCTGAATCAGTTCGACTTCTTCAATCCCAAGTTCTAGCAGAAAGGCATTCTGCAACTCAACTTCGAGTTGAAGTCCTATCTCTAAGAAATATTGCGGAGAACACCAATGAGAACCTCATCGCTAAACAACTACACCTGGAAGCTATGACCGACATGCTAGGCCGGTCTCATAGCCTTGCTCAGCAGCTTGCGTTGTAGTTCCCCCGCAAGGCTAACCTTTCTTGAACTGTCTTGGAAGTGGTCTCGATTCAGTATTATTTTGTTACACTGCAATGGTGCCCAGTTTTTGTAAGCTGCTTCTTCGTTGCACTTTATGATCACTGGTGGCAAACTTTGATGCCCAGTGGATGTAATATGTGTAATAGCCGTGATAGCCTAGCATAAGTTGCTTGCTTATTTATTTCCTTGTTGTCTTGTTTATTTGTTTGCTTGTAGTCAGTGCAGTTCTTTTTCCGCGGTTTGCTAGTGGCTGCAATAACCTATTTTTTAAAACTAGGCCACAATAACCATGGGCTAATATTTACTGTAGTGACACTGGGCCTCCTACGGGCCGTAGAAACAGTGGGCCTTCTACGGGCCGTAGAAACAGTAGGCCTTCTATGGGCCGTAGTGTAGCGACCCGACCTCAGACGGTCAAGTCTCTGTGTTTCTGTGCCATCCCTGGATCAGTATGCTGGCACACATAGTACATCAATGTATATATCAAAGTGCAATCATATGTATAAATAAAGTAAAACTGATATATATACCTCATAAGTCACAGCGGAAACAAATAGTCGGGTGTGGAGTCCCATCAACGCCATCGGCAGGTTGAGTGTAGACGCTAACCCTGTACCGTACTCTCACTCGTTGGAAGAAAGTATCTGCAACATGATACGTTGCAGCCATGTAGGTCAGTACATTGAATGTACAGGCAAGATCACTGTAAGAAAAACAGATGATAAACTATACTATATGCAATATGGCTTTGTGGCTCTGTATCTGAGTTTTGTTTGCGTAAAAGCTGATTTTATTTTCCTATAACATAGGAACATCAGGAGTATGTACTACGGAGTTTTCTATCATGACATGGTTCCGCCAACCGATGTCTCATAGCCCAAAATCATCATAACTTGCCCACAATTATGTTATCAGTCTGGTGTTGAGAGTTCCGAGATAGATCCAAGTCCAGAGGCTCAAATTGTCCGTAACCGGGGACACGGCTAATCGATTAGGTTTTAACCCTCTGCAGAGGTTTGTACACTTTACCCGCAAGATTCGATCCTTCTTTTTACGTTCTCGCACTTCTGGGTGTTTGAGAACAAGACGACCGAAACATGGTCTTCCGAAGAGTTCCCCTGACCACTGTCCGGTGCTCATCCAATCCTACCGTAGTTCTACATCTGCTAGCACCGTCCCAGCCAGAGTCACAACTAAGGTCAACCAAGCTAGAGCCCATAGTGACTTGCGGTTGCACAGGTAAGCTTCCGGGCATGAAGTATTCTTCCGTCTCTTTGAGTCTGGGTGAAGCTTTCCGCAAGATGTCATGGCGCTTCTCCATGCATCCCGGCCATCCACTGGTTTCTCCAGGGTGCCCGTCAACCGTCCTTCACCCAGTAGTGTGTATTGAATTCTTGTCTCGAGTCTTGAAGTCTTGAGGCCTTGAAGATGCAGTCCTCGCATATGCCATCATGGAGTTGTTGTCATTGACGTAGAGTCCTCCTTCTTCACACCACTCTCGTGCACTCATACCAAACCCCGTCTACTATGGCATAGCATTAAAATAAATAACGTCCCGGGCTTGGTAACAGGGTGATGGGTTCCTACCTCATGCGTACTACTCAACTACAAGAATTCAATATCACTACTGGAGGGATTGTTGCAAATATGACACTAAATGCAATAAAACATAGGTATGAAAAACATGGTCAAAGTGAACTTGCCTGGTAATACTTGATGAAGATAATAACGCTCTCAGAATAATGAATTGGTAGAACTATTCGTCACTCCGTTGAAAATCTATATAGTCAAACATAGCATTCAGCTACTCAGCTCCAGCTTTCTTCTGATTTGAACATTCCCTAGAAAAATGTCCTGCTTCCTTGCAGCGAAAACAAATGTCTCGGGGCTTCTTTGTGATTATCTAGGCTCCTTGTATTCTAGGCTTCTTCTCTGGACATTTATTGGCATAGTGACCTAAGGTCTTGCACTTGTAACAAGTGATCTGACTCAGGTCCTTTCCTGCAGAAATTGGGGTGTTCTGGGTATGCCTTCGTTTTCTCTTTCTAGATTTCTCCGTAATGATCAGAGCTTCTATTTCCTGAGGGTCAAACTTTACATCTGCTGTCGGGAAGTCTCTGAGATACTCTTGGCTTTCCTTCGTTCAATACTCTGAAAAATGTCCATCTTCTCCACATGTATAGCAGGCTTGGGCGAAAATCTGTTTAGGCCTTCACCATCAGGGTCTTCAATAACTTCCTTCATCACAGGTTCTTCTGAATTTTCCCTGAGGGTTTCTTTCATGGCTTCTTTCTGCTGCTTGGTAATTTCTTGTACCTTGGGGTAAATATGACATTGACCAGGGTCGTGTGTAGTTCCTTCACACAACAAGCAAGTCACCTGCCTAGTGGGGCATTCTTCATCTGGATGATTCTCCGCACAATGAGGGCATCCATCCTTGTGTTCCTCCTGGGTGTGTCCTATTTCTCCGCAAATCTTGCAGGCACAAGGTTTCTTCTTCGGGTTATCATAGTTCTTCCGAATAAGACGAGATCTCAACAGAGTCTTCTTGAATTCCTCCCAAGTTTTTGCTCCGTTGCATCCTTGTATGGCTTGATGCATTTTCCACTAGGTTGCAGCACTCTCGGTAAAATACTGAATAGCATCTTGAACCTCATACTTCCTTGAAATCATTTTTTTCTGAAGTGATCCTCCATGTTTTTAATCCATAGCTCTGCCTTCGGCTGAGTCATCGGTCCAGAGAATATCAGTCCTTCTTCATTCATCACCTATTGGTTCCAAGGGTTTTAGGGTGAGATAAGAGAGAAGAATAGAGCGATATACACACAATACAAACAATAGTTTTTAAAATAGGTTTTATTTGCGGCTGTCGAAAAAACATCATACAAATGACAGCTCACAAATCATCGTATCTAACGTAAGTATATATAACAGGGGTTTGGTCTTCTAAAGGTCAAATCAATCTTCAGAGTCTCTGAATTCTTCAAGCCTTCAGAGTCTTCAACTGTTGTTGCTTCTTTCCTCCGAAATATATAGTGTAATCCTCTTTACTCTGAGTTGGTCATCATTTGTCCGATATCTTGCACTTCTTGGAGTGACATTAGTTGATCCTCCGTGTGATCAAAAGGGAAAAGGGTATACTCCGGCTATTGGAGGTAAGAGGGACTACTTGAAAAAATCAGAAAAGACGAGAAGTAAGAGTCTTTTTGAAAATAAAGTTTTAGAGATATCCTATCCTAGGGCTTTCCGATTTCTAGGGTCACGTCCTACAGTCAACATGTGCTCTGATACCATATCTGTAGCGACCCGACCTCAGACGGTCAAGTCTCTATGGTTCTGTGCCATCCCTGGATCAGTATGGCGGCACACACAGTACATCAATGTATATATCAAAGTGCAATCACATGTATAAATAACGTAAAACTGATATATATATACCTCATAAGTCACAGCAGAAACAAATAGTCGGGTGTGGAGTCCCATCAACGCCATCGGCAGGTTGAGTGTAGACCGTAACCCTGTACCGTACTCTTACTCGTTGGAAGAAAGTATCTGCAACATGATACGTTGCGCCATGTAGGTCAGTACATTGAATGTACAGGCAAGATCACTGTAAGAAAAACAGATGATAAACTATACTATATGCAATATGGCTTTGTGTCTCTGTATCTGAGTTTTGTTTGCGTAAAAGCTGATTTTATTTTCCTATAACAAAGGAACATCAGGAGTCTGTACTACGGAGTTTTCTATCATGACATGGTTCCACCAACCGATGTCTCATAGCCCAAAATCATCATAACTTGCCCACAATTATGTTATCAGTCTGGTGTTGAGAGTTCCGAGATAGATCCAAGTCCAGAGGCTCAAATTGTCCGTAACCGGGGACACGGCTAATCGATTAGGTTTTAACCCTCTGCAGAGGTTTGTACACTTTACCCGCAAGATTCGATCCTTCTTTTTACGTTCTCGCACTTCTGGGTGTTTGAGAACAAGACGACCGAAACATGGTCTTCCGAAGAGTTCCCCTGACCACTGTCCGGTGCTCATCCAATCCTACCGTAGTTCTACATCTGCTAGCACCGTCCCAGCCAGAGTCACAACTAAGGTCAACCAAGCCAGAGCCCATAGTGACTTGCGGTTGCACAGGTAAGCTTCCGGGCATGAAGTATTCTTCCGTCTCTTTGAGACTGGGTGAAGCTTTCCGCAATATGTCATGGCGCTTCTCCATGCATCCTGGCCATCCACTGGTTTCTCCAGGGTGCCCGTCAACCGTCCTTCACCCAGTAGTGTGTATTGAATTCTTGTCTCGAGTCTTGAAGTCTTGAGGCCTTGAAGATGCAGTCCTCGCATATGCCATCATGGAGTTGTCGTCATTGACGTAGAGTCCTCCTTCTTCACACCACTCTCGTGCACTCATACCAAACCCCGTCTACTATAGCATAGCATTAAAATAAATAACGTCCCGGGCTTGGTAACAGGGTGATGGGTTCCTACCTCATGCATACTACTCAACTACAAGAATTCAATATCACTACTGGAGGGATTGTTGCAAAGATGACACTAAATGCAATAAAATATAGGTATGAAAAACATGGTCAAAGTGAACTTGCCTGGTAATACTTGATGAAGATAATAACGCTCTTAGAATAATGACTTGGTAGAACTATTCGTCACTCCGTTGAAAATCTATATAGTCAAACATAGCATTCATATAAGCAAACATACTAGCAAGCAATTCTAACACTCATAATAAAACCAACAAATAAAATGCAAATCAACAAGGGACACCAAATAAAAACAAAGGAAAACTACACAACAAAACTACTAAAGAAAACTCTAAGACATAACACAAAACAGTTTTGTCCTAAGTAAAAACTTAACAACAATTAAAACACTAAACTAATAAATTAACAGAAAATACAAAGTAAAACAACTAAGTTAACAGAATTATATTTCATAAAATTTTATTTGTAAAAAGAAACAAATAAAAAGCTTTTATGAAACACTAACTATGACCTAAACAAGTTATCCTACAAAACTAAGTAAAATAAAATTTTAAAACAAAAACAAAATTTTCTTTTGTTCACTAACAGAAACTAAACTAAATTTTTCAAGAGCGACAAAAAAGAAATAATTTAAAACTAATAAAAGCAATGAAGAAAAGACTTAAAACAAAACTATAACTAAAACAGTACTGTTTTGCTAAAAACTTAATTTAAAATAAACTAAAATAAATCACTATAAGCTACTGGATAGACAAAACTATAACAAAACATTAGCAAAAAGAATCAATCAAAAATATTTTATAAAACTCAAGATACGACCAAGTTGGTGACTTGAACAAATTTCATCAAATTCAATTTTAAACAACTCAAATATGAAATCCAATTGCACTAGCAGAAACTTCAAGAAATTATAAAACTAATGCAAAAAGAAACACTAAATTTGGATCTAAAACATAAAAGTTATAAGCAATATAAAATCAGAACTATTCTGTTTTGAAAACAGAAACGAAAATAAATAAAAAAACAATCGGGCACTAGCTACATGGCCTACTGCTATCGGGCCAGGGAGGTGGGCGATCTGAACTATCTAGCGCTCGGTCGTAAAATAACACAAACGTGTACGGGCTAAAACAGAAAGACCGATCGGCTAAAACGACTAGACCTGAACTGATCTAAACCGAATAAAAACCGTACCAAACCGGAACTAAACCGATCTATTAAAAAAAACCTACTCGATAGATCTAATCTAGAGCGTTGAAGAAAGATCGAACGGCGGAGAAGAGAGGCGATGCTCACAGCGGCGGCGAGGTGACTCCGGCGAGGTTCCGGCGGCTCGGGTTCAACGCGGTCGACACCTCCAGTGGTCCCCGGTGACGGGGAAGGCGTCCAGGAGATGCGGAAGACGATGGCGATGACGATGGTGGTCGGTGGTGAGCTCGGGGACGTCAGAGGAGGACAGCGGTGAGGTTGACGTGGCGATGGCGTTCGGGCTTCGGCGGATGACGGCGCTCCGATGCGTTTCGGGCTTGGGTGAGGGCACGGGGAGATGCGGACGAGCGATGGGGTTGCGGTGGTGATCTCAGGTGGCGGCAAGGTGGTCGGGGTCCAGTGCTGCGGCGACAATGGCATGGCGGTGGTGCTCGAGCTCTGGCGAGGCAATACGTGCGGGGGAGAGGGGTTCGGGGCGGCTTTAGGGCGGAAACGAACGAGGAAGAGGGGTATATATAGGGGGAGGGGTTGTTGGAGGAGGGGGCGAATCGGGGAAGAGGATCCCGAGCGATCCGGGATACGGCGGCGGTTGAGCGAGCTCCGGCGTCGACTTGGCTTGGCGTGAGGAGGAAGAAGACGGCGGGCCCCATGCGTCAGTGGCTGCGGGCAAGAGCGAGAGGGAGCGGGCGACCTGCGCGAAGGGTTTTCGGGCACGGGAGCGAGCTGCTGGGCCAGCTGGGCCGCGGGGAGAGAGAGAGGTGGCCTGGACGACTGGGCTTCAGCCTTTTAAAAAGACTTTTCCTCTTTTTCTTTCAAACAGAGAACAGAACAGAAATAAACTAAGAAACAAATAGAAATATAATATACGCATATAATATATCAAAATGTTCAGAAAAATAAATCCTAAAAGATGAACATATTTTCAAAGGCAACTAAAATCCACAAAAAATTAAATAAGGAAAACAGTGCTACCGGTTCATTTAAAAACCAAATAAAATATTTTAATACCAAAATGATTTCAAACTCATTTTTCTCCATTTTCTACTTTAGGGAATCATTTTACCCTATTTTCCATATATTTTAGTTTTTGGAGAAAATAATTTGAAGAAAAACCAAATAACTCTGAATTGAAAAAAAGGGTTTCAAAAGAACTTCCAATTTGAATCTTTTAAACTTTCAACTCATATTTCACATAATTTTAAGAAGTCATTGTATCTTCTCTCATGAAAATCATTGAGTTGCATAAAGTTTCTGGTTTGAATTATTTGCAAAAATGAAATTCAAATATTTTCAAAAACCCTTTTCATTTTAATTGGAAGAAGTCATGTCATCTTCACTCTAGGGTTTTGCATTTGACAAGAATTTGGATTCATGGAGATCAGAATGCAAACTGAAAAAGTTTGGGAAAGTCATTTCATTCCCTCTCATTCAACTTTCAAAAAGTTTCAAATTCCACTCAATTTCACACAATCAGTCACACAACAATCAAACAAACAATCATAAATATTTATTAATATAACATTCCAAAATTTAGAATTTTGGGATGTTACACGTAGAAACAATGGGCCTTCTACGGGCTGTAGAAACAATGGGCCTTCTACGGGCCGTATCATCAATGGGCCTTATCCGGGCCGTATGATCGATTGGCCAAACATGGGACAATAACAGGCCAGATTATGGCCGTAAACGGGCTAGAGTTGGAATCGTCCGTTCATGGGCCAACCATAACGGGCCATCGTTAATAGGCCGTATTTGATGACGCTATGAAAACGGCCCAACGTATTAACGGACCACAAACGGGCCGACTGTAACCACAGGCTGAATTTGGCCCACAAGTAGAAAATGACAGTAACGGGCCGTAAGTAAACGAATGCTGGAAATGAGCCCAAGAATAAATGGGCTCTGAGAAGGCCGAAAGATAACATGGGCTGGAAACGGCCCAACGGAATAACGGGCCGTTAGGGGTATAAAGTGATACACTGTTCATTATGGGCCAGTTTCACCACAGGCCGTTAATAGGCCAAGAGTTACATAGGGCCTCATATGGGCCGAAAGAGGTCATGGGCCATACATGGGCCAGAAGTGAAAACGGGCTGGAATCATATTGGATGGCCCAGATGACGCTACTGGGCCTAATTCAGATAGGGCGTAACGGGCCTTGGGTTAGCGGGCTGTAAATGGGCTATATGCGAACAGGCCGTTAACAGGCTTTCCATGGGCCGGCCCGCCACCTTTTGACCAAGTCAAACGGGCCGGCCTTTTCACAGGAATGGGCCTCTGTTGGGCCGTGCCACGTGTCGACGTATCATAGGCGCCTTCTGTCCAATGAGTGGATGACATCTGTCCCAACGATGAGCCGACACGTGTTTCCTCCAGCCAATGATGATTTTACACGTGGAAAATCCCCATTGGTCGGGGCTGTTAACGGGTTATCGGATCCAAAACCCGACCCGATAGCTTAACGGCATTCGTTACGGTGGATGCCACGTGTCGGTCACCCTTGACGAAAGCACTTCTGTGACGCGTGATTTATCGTCATGGAAGTGGACACTTCCGTGATGATAATTTTGGTAATGTCATGGAACACTTCTACGACAGCACAGGTATGACTATCTTGATTCTGTCATAAATTTGTCATGGATGTACATGCATGACAAAAAACGCGACCTACTGTGACAAATACGTATCATCACGGAAGTGTATTTTTTTTGTAGTGCTGGCCTCCACAAAAATTCCTTTTGCACCTTCCTAAAGCCTCGTGGGCTTTACCCCTTGGACCAAATAAAGTGTTCTCGCACGAGAACATTTTGGGAAACATCCGAAACCCATTCCGGCTATTTCTGAAACCCTTCCAGAGACCAAACACTATTACCCCATATATCAATATTTACCCCGGACCATTCCGGAGCTCCTCGTCATGCCCGTGATCTCATTCGGGACTTCGAACAACATTCGGTCACCAACATATATACATAACTCATATAATACTATATCTTCAACGAACGTTAAGCGTGCAGACCCTACGGGTTCGAGAATGATGTAGACATGACCGAGACGCTTCTCCTGTCAATAACCAATAGTGGGACTTGGATGCCCATATTAGTTCCTACATATTTTAGGAAGATCTTTACCAGTCGAACCTTTATGACAAATACGTAGTTCCCTTTGTCCATCAGTATGTTACTTGCCCAAGATTCAATTGTCAGTATCTTCATAACTAGTTCAGTCTCATTACCGATAAGTCTCTTTACTCGTTCCGTAGTACATCATCATGTAACTAACTCCTTAGTCACTTTGCTTGCAAGCTTCTTGTGATGGTGTATTACCGAGAGGGCCTAGAGATACCTCTCCGTCATACGGAGTGACAAATCCCAATCTCGATTCACGCCAACTCAACAGACAACTTTGGAGATACCTGTAGAGCATCTTTATGATCACCCAGTTATGTTGTGACGTTTGATAGCTGATACGTCTCCGTCGTATCTACTTTTCCTAACGCTTTTCCTCTTATTTCAGACTATAATTTGCATGATTTGAATGAAACTAACCCGGACTGAAGATGTTTTCAGCAGAACTACCATGGTGTTGTTTTTGTGTAGAAATAAAAGTTCTCGGATTGGAACGAAACTTTGTGAGGATTTTTCATACAATAAAAGAGAATTACTGGAGCCAAGAACCACCGGAGGGGGGCACCTGGGTGGGCAATACCCACCAGGGTGCGCCCTCCTTCTTGGCACGCCCAGGTAGGTTGTCCCCACCTGGTGGCCCCGCAGACCTCAACCCTGATACTATAAAATCACATTTTCGGAGAAAAAAACAGGGAGAAAGAATTATCGCATTTCATGAGACGGAGCCGCCACCACCTCCTTTTCTTCATCGGGAGGCCAGATCTGGAGTCCGTTTGGGGCTCCGGAGAGGGGGATCTTCGATCTTCGTCATCACCAACCCTTCTCCATCGCCAATTCCATGATGCTCCCCACCGGGAGTGAGTAATTCCTTCGTAGGCTCGCTGGTCAGTGAGGAGTTGGATGAGATTCATCATGTAATTAAGTTAGTTTTGTAAGGGCTTGAACCCTAGTATCCATTATGTTCTGAGATTGATGTTGCTATGACTTTGCCATGCTTAATGCTTGTCACTTTGGGCCTGGTGCCATGATTCCCGATCTGAACCGTTTATGTTATCACCATTATATCTATGTTCTAGATCCGATCTTGCAATTTATAGTCACCTATTATGTGTTATGATCCGCAAACCCCAGAGTGACAGAAGTCGGGATACTTTCCGGTGATGACCGTAGTTTGAGGAGTTCATGTATTCACTATGTGTTAATGCTTTGTTCTGGTTCTCTATTAAAAGGAGGCCTTAATATCCCCTAGTTTCCAATAGGGCCCCGCTGCCACGGGAGGGTAGGACAAAAGATGTCATGCAAGTTCTTTCCATAAGCACGTATGACTATTTACGGAATACAGGCCTACATTATATTTATGAACTAGAGCTAGTGCCGTATGGCCCTAGGTTATGACTGTTACATGATGAATATCATCCAATGAATTCACTGATCCAATGCCTATGAATTTCTCTCATATTGTTCCTGCTAAGTTACTACTGGTATTGTTACTATTACACTTGCTACAAAAGCATTGCTATCACTGTTACTGTTACTATTCCTGTTGCTACTACTATCAAAACTATCATACTACTTTGCTACTAATCACTTTGATGCAGATAATTAATCTCCAGATGTGGTTGAATTGACAACTCAGCTGTTAATACTTGCAAATATTCTTTGGCTCCCCTTGTGTTGAATCAATAAATTTTGGTTGAATACTCTACCCTCAAAAACTGTTGCAATCCCATATACTTGTGGGTTATCAAGACCTTTTTCTGGCGCCGTTGCCGGGGAGCATAGCTATATTTGTTGAGTCACTTGGGATTATTATCAAATTATCACTATGAAGAATCTGAAAGATGCTAAGACTAAGATTTTTCCCACCAAGACAAGGGGAGGTAAGGAACTGCCATCAGCTCTACACTTTACTCACCGTCTGTTATAAGTTGACTTGCAACACCACCACATGCTATTAATCCTGATATGTCGCAAGTTATTAATGATTCTACTTTTACTATGAATGATACTCATGATGATGCTAGTACTGTAACATCCCCAGCATCACACTACAGTAATCTCCCCCTAATGAAGGTCATGTCATCATGATCATCATGCCAAAATGCCACTTGTCCAAAATCTGCTTCAAATTCAAATTCAAATTGCATGTCAAATATTTGCTTCTTCTTTCATGAAAATAAAATAGTTCATCCTATGGCAAATAATCCCTAGATATTTGTCATGTTGAAGCCAACATTTTTGGAATTCCCAAATTGCCCCTGGGAATTTATTATCTAGTCCAACAGTATTTAAGATGTCCTTTTCATTTTCTAAAAATGCTTGGACAACTCCTGATGGCCCCAAACTCTTTGTGGCAGTGACAAATACTAGAAAGAATTTAAGTGGCCAGTCCCACATTTTTTTTCAAAGTATTTTGGTAGCCCAAAATTTTCCCTAGATGTCTCTGATTTTAACATAAAAGAGAAATCAGAAAAAGGAAAAAGCCCCCCCTCAACTGGGCCGATTGGCCCAGCTGGCCACTGCGCCCCCCTTGGGCCTCAGCCCACCTGGCCGACCCAGGCCGCCCAGCTCCCCCTCCCATGTCGTCTTCACTGTGCGGGCGACCGAGCGCCCGTGCCCACGGTCGCCGCCTGACCGGCTCGCCGCCCCATGCCGCGGCAACGCCGGGGATAAGGACGAGCCCTCCCCTCTCGACCTCGTCCTCGTCAGCCCCCTCCCCGCGCAGATATTTTTCCTCTCCCCACCAGATCCCTCCTCGTTCTCCCCCTCGTTCCCCGTCCACCTCCGAGCGCAGTCGCCGCCACCCTCCGTAGTTGTCGCGGCCACCGACGGCCCCGCGTCCGCTGACCCTGACGGTGAGCTCCGCCGGGGTCGACTCCTTTGGCTGGCGCCCTCCACTGGAACCGGGACACACCGCAGCTGCTGTTCGTCCTCGTCCCCATCTCCGGCCACCGCGACACCGCCGTCGTTGATTCGGCCTTTCCCTGCGCTCCTAAACTACCAAGGGCCATCGGCGTGCCGCTCGGTGAGCTCTCCTTCCTCCCCGCTCTCTTCTCCTCGCCCCAACGTGCCCGTAGTTGCCGTCTCGTACGTGCCCGAGCCCATCACCGCGGGAGCTCATCGCCGACGAGCTTCCGGCGACCAAATGGTCCCGCGCCAGTGCCCGTTTAGCTCGCCCGCGGGCGTAGGACCTCGCTACCCCCCTTTGCCTCGCCCTTTTGCAGGCTGCTGCTGCCATTGCGTCGATCACCCGAAAGTCAACGCCACCTCCACTCGTCGCCGGCGTAGCTCCGGTCACCCCCGAGTCCAACTGACCACACGACGCGACGCGGCATCGAGTCTGTGTTCGAACGCGACCAGCCGCGGTCGATTTGGTGCCCTGTAGGCTTTCCCCGACGCGCCCCCGAACACCGCCACCGCCCCTGCTCGTCGCCGGCGCCACTCCGACCAGCCCTCGAACCCACTGATGCGGTAGCTGGGAGCACGCCGCCCCCTACACCTGTAGGTGCTCGCGGCGGTCCAAACGGTCTCCGGTGGCCATTTTCCGACCGTGACCGAGCCGCGCCATCGTCCTGGAGGTCACCGCCAGCGCGCCAACGCCGCCCGCCGACGTGGACGGCCTGGGGCCACCACCTCGGTCGCTGACCCGTAACTCCGATGAAAATGTTTTCTACATGAAAGTTGCTCAGAAAAATCCAACGAATCCGGATACGCGGTCCGTTTACCTGTCAGATGCCTCTAACTATCTGAACATGGAACATTCCCCCTCCGGTCATCTGTCTAACACAGGTCCAGAACCGGGAAAACCTTCCCGGTTGAATTCCCCCTTCACCTATATCGTGTAGCCACACGTTAGGTCACACCCGACACAGCATATTGCCACGTTATGCTTTGTGATGCTATGTTTGCTTTTTATCTACTGTTTCTTCCCCCTCTCTCTCCGGTAGACCCTGAGACCGATGCTGCCCCTGTGATTGACTACGTCGACGACGACCCCCCTCCTTGCCAGAGCAACCAGGCAAGCCCCCCCTTTGATCATCCCGATATCGCCCATTCCATTTCTCTCATGCTTGCATTAGATTTTGCTACTGTTATTGTTTGCTCCTATTCTGATGCATAGCCTGCTTTTGTAACCTGCTCATTGTTACCTACCTGCTTATCCTAAGCTGCTTAGTATAGGTTGGTTAGTGATCCATCAGTGACCTCCACCTTGTCCTTGTTGCCCCTGCTTCATCATTGAAGACCCGATCAACGGGATCGAAGACCAGGCCCCGACACCGCACATCACTTTCCCCTTAGTTGCTCGACACTAATAGGTTACTATCGAGTGCCGAGGGTGAGACCTCTACAGCACTTCTGATGTTAACCCTGTAGTGTAGCTATTTGGTCGTGGTCATCGGGGGTGATTCCGCCTTAACCACTTTCGATACGACTCTGTCGTGCAACCCCTCAAGTGTGAACCTCGGGGGTGGTTCCTCTTACGTTCACCTTGATGATTACATCAAGTGGAATTCACCGGGAGTGATTCCTCGGGTTTTCCCCTTGATGTTTGGACACACGGTTACTATGGTTACTATGACTTTACACTGAACCCTGTTAGTAAAGACGGGTCGGCCCTGAGGGGTACCCGCGCGAGCATATTTGCGAGTGATGAGGAGTCGGGTTGACCTGGAGGGTGCCCATGAGATAATTACGAGGCGTGGCCGGGCATTCCTAGCCCTTGCCGCAAGTCGTCGAGACGGGGCAACGGGGTCACATCTTTCGTGAGTCTCTCCTTGTTACCGCGTGCTCCTAATCCACTACGATTTGGATATTTGATCCGAGGGGCCTCTGGCCTGAGAGCACTAACCATCACGTGGGCATAGTATGGGCGTTCTGTGTCGTATGCATCAGCCGAAGCTTAATAGACGACAACGACTAAGCGGCGCGCGCCGGGTTGGACTGGTAAGCACCTGCCTTTTTAAAGGAGGTAGCTAGGTCTGCTCACCGACCACGTACGCAACGTGCAGGAGTTCCCGGGGAGATGTCCCATGACCCCTGTAGGCATAGGTTTAGTCCGGCGTGCTGACCTCTCTATTAAGCCTAGGTCGGGTTGCGGCGTATTGTTTGGCCGAGGTCGGGCATGACCCAGGAAAGTGTGTCCAGCCAGAGTTAATCGAGCGTGGTGGGTAAGTTGGTGCACCCCTGCTGGGAAGAAAACATCTATCGATAGCATGTCCTACGGTAACGGACACTTGGAGTTGTATCCCGATTGATACAACTAGAACTAGATACTTGAGATGAGACTTGGATATGAGGTGATAAATGGATAGTATGGCTCTGGGATTGCTTTCTCGCAGGGAGTGGAGAAAGGATCTCTGGCCGAGGTTGATAACACTTCTACTACTTTACTTTATGCTATTCTACTCCCTCCTGTTGCTGCAAGATGGTGGTTTCCAGAAGATGCTAGTCTACGATAGGTTAGGCTTTCCCCTTCTCTTCTGTCATTCTCAGTCCAGTCCACAGCTACAACCCTTTTCATTGATACCGATGCATATGTAGTGTAGATCCTTGCTTGCGAGTACTTTGGATGAGTACTCACGGTTGCTTTGCTCCCCCTTTTCCCCCTTTCTTCTTCTTTCCGGTTGATGCAACCAGATGTCGGAGCCCAGGAGCCAGATTCCATCGCTGATGCCTGCTACTACGTGGAGACCGCTGATGACCAGGAGTAGTTAGGAGGCTCCCAGGCAGGAGGCCTTGCCTTTTTGATCGTTGCAATTTTTGTGCTAGCCTTCTTAAGGAAAACTTATCTAACTTATGTCTGTACTCAGATATTGTTGCTTCCGCTGACTCTTGTGTATTCGAGCTTATGTATTCAAGCCCTCGAGGCCCCTGGCTTGTAATATAAAGCTTGTATTATTTTAATTTGCGTCTAGAGTTGTGTTGTGAAATCTTCCCGCGAGTCCTTGATCTTGATCGTACACATTTGCATGTATGATTAGTGTACGATTGAATTGAGGGCGTCACAAGTACCTTGCTTGATGATAATGTGCCACTAGGTGAATTTCTTGATGAACAACTTGCTAGAACTAAAGCTTTTGAGAATGCTGAAACTGATGAAGAGCTTGAAACTGAAAATCTTGAAACACATATTAGATCTAGTTCTCCTAGATATGAATTGCCTAAGAGACCGGAAGGTTATGTTATGGATGAGGAGAAAACTAGAGACTCTTGCTTGCAATGATAGGAATGATCTTAAGAAAATTATTACGCAAACTGAAAGAAAAATCTTTAAATGCTAGAATGAAATGTGATCCTAAGTTTGCTACTTCACCTATCTTTGTTGATGACAAGGATTATGAATTCTCTGTTGACCTAGAGTTGATTACCTTGGTTGAATCCGATCCTTTCCATGGTTATGCAACTAAAACTATTGTGGCACACCTTACTAAGTTGAATGACATAGCCACCCTTTTTGCTCATGATGAGAAAATTCGCTACTATTATATTCTCAAGTTATTTCCGTTCTCATTAAAGGGTGATGCTAAGACTTGGTATAATACTCTTGCTCCTGGTTGTGTGCGTAGTCCCCAAGATATGATTTACTACTTCTCACAAACATATTTTCCTGCTCATAAGAAACAAGCTGCCTTACAGGAAATATTTAACTTTGTGCAAATTGAATAATAGAGTCTCCCACAAGCTCCGGGGAGGCTTCTCCAATTGCTTAATGCTTTGCCTGATCATCCTCTTAAGGAAAATGAAATACATGATATCTTCTATAATGGACTAACCGATGCTTCTAGGTATTTCCTAGATAGTTGTGCTGGTTGTGTTTTAAGGGAAAGAACTATTAGGCAAGCTGAAGAATTATTGAACAATGTATTGAAAAATTATGATGATTGGACTCTTCCTGAACCACCGCCTAAACCCACTCCAAAGAAGAGGGGTATTTTATATCTCAGTCCTGAAGATATGCAAGAGGCAAAGAAATCTATGAAGGAAAAATGTATTAAAGCCGAGGATGTCAAAAATTTACCTCCTATTGAAGAAATACATGGGCTTAATACACCACCAGTGCCTAAGGTGGCAGAGCTAAATTCTCTAATGAAATTCAATGATAACAATAATCCTCACAATATGCATCCTAGCCAATGCCTTTATGAGTTTGAAAATTACATTAGAAAGCAAGATCACTTCAATGCAAATGTTATGAAACAATTGAAATACAATTCTGATATGATTGCTTGCTTGAGTGACTTGTTATTTAGAATCTCAAATGATGTTAGAGGTGTGGAGAAGCATGCTTCTATGGTTCAAACTCAGTTAGAACAAGTTGCTAAATCTCAAAGAGAGTTGCTTGATGAAATGAACAATAATACCAATAATCATGCTATTAGAGTAATGACTAGAGGAGGTAGAATGACTCAGGAACCACTTTTAATGCTAAATTGAAATGTGATCCTCAGTTTGCTACTTCACCTATCTTTGTTGACGATAAGGATTATGAATTCTCTGTCGACCTAGAGTTGATTACTTTGGTTGAATCTGATCCTTTCCATGGTTATGAAACTGAAACTGTTGTGGCACTTTGAATGATATAACCACCCTTTTTGCTCATGATGAGAAAATTCGCTACTATTATATTCTTAAATTATTTCCATTCTCATTAAAGGGCGATGCAAAAGCTTGGTGCAACACTCTTGCTCCTGGTTGTGTGCATAGTCCCCAGGATATGATTTACTACTTCTCTGAAAAATATTTTCCTGCTCATAAGAAACAAGCTGCCTTACAGGAAATATTTAACTTTGTGCAAACTGAAGAAGAGAGTCTCCCATAAGCTCGGGGGAGGCTTCTCCAATTGCTTAATGCTTTGCCTGATCATCCTCTTAAGAAAAATGAAATACTTGATATCTTCTATAATGGACTAACTGATGCTTCTAGGGATTTCCTAGATAGTTGTGCTGGTTGTGTTTTCAGGGAACGGATTGTTTAACAAGCTAAAGAGTTATTGAATAACATATTGAAAAATTATGATGATTGGACTCTTCCGAACCACCGCTTAAACCTACTCCGAAGAAGAGGGGTATCTTATATCTCAGTCCTGAAGATATGCAAGAGGCAAAGAAATCTATGAAGGAAAAAGGTATTAAAGCTGAGGATGTCAAAAATTTACCTCCTATTGAAGAAATACATGGGCTTGAAACACCACTGCCACCTAAGGTGGTAGAGGTAAATTCTTTAATGAAATTCAATTACAATCCTTATAATATGCATCCTAGTCAATACCTTTATGAGTTTGATAATTACATTAGAAAGTAAGATCACTTCAATGCAAATGTTATGAAACAATCGAAATACAATTCTGATATGATTGCTCGCTTGAGTGACTTGTTATTTAGAATTACCAATGATGTTAGAGGTGTAGGAAAACATGACTCTATGGTTCAAACTCAACTAGAACAAGTTGTTAAATCTCAAAGAGAATTGATTGATGAAATGAATAATAACATCAATGATCATGCTGTTAGAGTAATGACTAGAGGGGGTAGAATGACTCAGGAACCTCTTTACCCTAAGGGACACCCTAAAAGAATTGAAGAATACTCTCAAAGAGTTAACACTGATGCACCTAGTCCTTCTTAAAAGAAGAAGAAGAAGAAAAATGATAGGACTTTACATACCTCTAGTGAACCTCAAATAGAAAAACCTCTTGAAGCTAATAATGATGTTTCTATTTCTGATGCTGAAACTCAATCTGGTAATGAACACACCTTCTGATAATGAAAAAGATAATGAGGAGGTTCATGAAGACACCCAAACAAATAATAAAGAACCAGACAATGATGTTGAAATAGAACCAGTTGTTGATCTTGATAACCCACAAACCAAGAATAAAGGGTATGATAAAAGAGACTTTGTTGCTAGAAAACATGGTAAGGAAATAGAACCATGGGTTCAAAAACCTATGCCTTCTCCACCTAAATCAACTAAGAAGAAGGATGATGAAGAATTTGAACGCTTTGCTGAAATGATTGGGCCAGTCTTTTTGTGTACCCGCTTGACTGATATCTTAAAAATGGCCCCTTATGCAAAGTACATGAAAGACATCATCACCAACAAGAGAAAAATACCGGAAGCTGAAATCTCCACCATGCTTGCTAATTTTTCTTTTAAGGATGGAGTACCTAAAAAACTTGGAGCTCCGAGAATACCAACTATACCTTGCTCCATCAAAAGAAATTATGTGAAAACTGCTTTGTGTGATTTAGGAGCTGGTGTTAGTGTTATGCCTTTATCTTTATATGAAAGACTTGATTTGAATAAACTCACACCTACCGAAATATCTTTGCAAATGGCTAACAAATCAACTGCCATACCTATCGGTATTTGTGAGGATGTGCCCGTTGTTGTTGAGAACGTTACTATCTTAACTGACTTTGTTATACTTGAGATGCCCGAGGATGGCAACATGTCGATTATCCTTGGTAGACCCTTTTTGAATACTGCAAGGGCTATTATTGATTGGAATAAAAGCAAGGTCACTTTTCATATCAATGGTAATGAGCATATGGTGCACTTTCCGAAGAAAAAATTCCATGTGAATGGTATTAATGTTATTGAAAAATCTTCGATAATCACTATTGGAAGTTTTCAACTACCTCTACCTACTGCCAAAAAGAAATATGAAATGCTTATTGTTGGGGACATTCATATCCCCGTTGAGGTAACTTAGTGTTTTACAAAGTTCTTCGGTTTCATGCTAATCGAAAGTGGTTGTTAATAAGACTTGATCAACCTTATTAATGGATCATTTTTTACAGGTATGAAGTTGATGAATTTAGTGAGCACTACCTTCTGTCTTTACCTTTTGATTTCTATTTTTATTAGTTAAATAAAATAAAATGCCATGTTTTGTTTGTTTTCTGAATTTCCCGTGCAATAAAAAATGACCCAAAAATAAAAGTTCTCAGAATGCTCTGAAAATTTAATATGATTTTTTCTGAACATTTCTGATTTTTTGATGCAGATAGCACCAGAGGGGGTGCACCAAGTGGGCACAACCCACCTGGGCATGCCAGCACTCCCAGGCGCGCCCTGGTGGGTTGTGGTCCCCACGTGGGCCCCCTCACTTATCTCTTTAGCACATGTCACCACCTACCTCCAGGAAAAAATCACCATTGCTCTCTCTCTCTCTCGTGTTCTTGCTCTCAAACCCGTGGATTTCAATCTCTTTGCTCGAAGCTCCGTTTCTGATACTGTTTTGGGGGATTGCTACTTGGTATGTGACTCCTCCATTGGTCCAATTAGTTCTTGCTTTAGTGGTTTGAATAATTAGCTAGTCTTGGTGCTGCTGTAAATGTGCTTGCACGTTGAATTCTTAGAGTTCTAAGTAGTTTGAATGCTTGATATGGCCTCTATGCATCGCTATGAGTAATTACTATCAATCTTGTGAAGTTTTGTTGAGAAAAATTGTGGACTAAAAATTTCAGAATTTTGTTCATAGGAAAAAGATGAGTTTCTTTAGGAAGTTTGCTTCCAAGAAGAACTCCAAGGGAGTTATTGGGGAGTCATCGGATAATGACCTCCACACCCAGAGAATGGTGGAGGTACGGCCATGCGAATGGCCGCATACCCCAATCGTGGATGGAGCCGAAAGTCGCCAAGAGTTTGCAGAATTTGCTTCTAATGCCGGCCTCACCGACTTCATCACAGCTGAGTGTGAACAGTATCATCACCTCACAAATTCCTTTGTGCAAAGTTTTCATTTATTGAGTAGGAATAATCCTCCAGAGGTGCAGTATAATTTATATGCTGAAACCCATCAGATACAACTCACTGAATTTTGTGACATATGATTGATCCCTTATGACGGGGATTTAATAGAGCCTAGGCCCGCAGAGTTTGATGGTTTTTACCGCACTTTGATAGTGGGGCATGATAGAAGGGTGTCGAGTGTCACCGCCACTAGCTTGCAGTTTCCTTATGTGCATTATTTTGCTCTATTCATTGCGAAGTGTTTACTTGCTAGAGAGAAGGTAGGTGCACTTAGTGCCCCAGATTTCGCTGTCTTACGCCGTGCACTTTACAGCGATAACACTTATAGCTTGGGAGCTATTGTGGCACATCGCCTCCACATTAACAGGTCCAAGGGTAAAATTCATGGCGGTATTTATGCTACTCGCTTAGCGAGTCACTTTAACATTCAGATACGCCAGCATGATTATTCCTTAACCAAGGTTTACTTTAGATCGTCAGGCTATGGCACATCATTAGTTTATTGATAGTGAGAACACTGACGTTCTTGTTCCCTACAGCCTGCTCCTGCTTTGTTTGATCATATTGCCAGGGGCAGTACAGGATCATGCCCGAGGACATCATTGCCTACCAGAACGCCCAGGCAACAACAGAGGAGGAACCTCAGGAGTGGGACCCTCAGGTGCCCGCTCCCCAACACTTCAACGTGTATTCTAATGGCTTTTTCGAGTGGTGATTACCAAGTTAGGCCAAAAGCCTAAGCTTGGGGGAGTACGTATTTCCACCGACATTACATTCATGTTCACACATTTCATTCAAGTTGTCGGTGTTCATATTTTTCATTGTATCATCCATGCTAGATTTATTTTCTCACTTTATTCTTGTGTGTTTGAAAAACTTTGAGAAAATCCAAAAAAAATGTTTCTTGTTCTTTTCGTTTTTTCTTTCTAGCTTAGTTAGTTGTAGTATTAAAAAGAAAACCCAAAAGATTTCCTTGTTCTTCCTTTTCTTGTTCGGAGCGTTCCCGTGTAAATAGTTTTTCTTGTTTTTGCTTTTTTTTCTTTTTTTTTGGTTTCTTCCAGAAAAAGCAAAAACTCAAAACCATTTCATTGTGTTTCTCTGAAATTCTTTTCTTTACATTGAGTCATACCAAGGAGAAGACCACGATGAAAATGTCTAGTGGCTCTCATGTCCATTATTGTTGATCTAACAAAGAGCCCATATTACCTTGTCTTCTCCTTTTGAATAGAATGTTTGCAGATTCCATCTTAGTCCGTGGCGCTCTTGCACTATTATCATTTTATTATCATTCAGTCGTGCAAGTGAAAGGCAATAATGATGATATTTGATGAGCTAGCTATGGCAGGGAGAAACGGGTATGAACTCAACTTGTTCTGCTTTTGTAAATATGTTTAACCTAGTATCCATGATTCAGCCTATTACGATCAAACATGTTTGCAATGACAATTAGAGATTATAGTTTCTCATGCCATGCTTAAGTAGCTAGGAGTGGATAATGATTTATCTTAGATGTCAACATTGCGTTAAAATGATTGTGATGTAGTATGATGATATGGTATCCTCCTCTGAATGTTCGAGTGCCTTGACTTGGCACATGTTCATGCATGTAGTTGAATCAAAACCAACATAGCCTCTATGATATTTATGTTCATGGTGTTCATATCCTACTCATGCTAGTATCCAATGTTACATATGCATAATGCATGTTCATGACCGTTTTCGCTCTCTAGCTGGCCGCTTCTCAACCTAATTGCTAGCCTTCGCCTGTACTAAGCGGAATTACTGCTTGTGCATCAAAATCCTGAAACCCAAGTAATTCCAGATGAGTCCACCATACCTACCCATATGCGGTATTACCCTGCCGTCCTAAGTAAATTTGCATGTGCCACCTCTAAAAACTTCAAATAAATATCCTTTTTGTGTGCCTGGATTGTTCATAGAGTGACAGGAGGTAGTCAGTATCTTCCATGCTAAACTGGTTATTCTCATGATGAGTGTTTATTCACCCATCCTTCCACGAGAGGGGCGGTAATAGGGATTCCCAGTCCCGAATTCAAATTGCAAATAATTAAACAAAACTCCCCCAGGACTGGTTTTGGTATGGACGCTACGCGTGGATTCGGTTAGCCGTGGAGTCCGTTTTTTGGTGGAGGGGCAGTAAACCTTTACTTTTATCGCTTGGGAACCTCCACTAATGTGTTTAGCATGGAAGATACCGATAAATAATTGTCGCGAAGTAAACAAGAAGGGTGCATTTCTCAAAATTTCAATTACCTCTGTTTTAAAAACTTGAGCTCTGGCACCGCTGCAAATCACTGCTTCCCTCTGCGAAGGGTCTATCTATTTACATTTATGTTGTGTCATCACCCTCTCAGATAAGCGCCAGATCGTGAGAGCACTATTGTCATCCTCATGCATTGTATGTAGCTAATGTTGGATGCATCATGACTAGATCTTTTCTACCATGAATTATGTCGTGGGAAACCACGAACACCTATGGGACCATGAGCCCATTTTGGTTCGGCGGGGGGATGGGAACGTTGCACAAAGAGCGGAGAAGCATAACACAGCACGACATAGATCACACAGGCAATTTTACCCATGTTCGGGCCGCCGCGAGGCGTAAAACCCTACTCCTGCTTTGGTGGATTGATGGTGGAAAATGGTGGAAAAATGCAGCGCTCTTGCTCGGCAAGGTTTCCTCGGGGCGAGAGTGGCTACACGCGTATGAGTGTGAGGGGGTCCGAATCCTTTCTATGGTTGCCATGGGCCTCCTTTTATAGATAAAGGGGTCACCAAAGTGGCAAAGCAGTCTTTACATACTGATTAGATAGCAAACAGTGCTATCATACCTTAGGCGCTGCTGGTGGCGGGGATCTAGTTCGGGCGAAATCCCTGGCCGGCCATGACCGGCCGCGCCGACGGCGATGCCTGAGGGCGCCATTCCCATCCTTGGAGGCGTCGGTATGGACTGATCTCCTCACTCACCTTCCCCTAGGTCTCCCGGGCGAAAGCCCTAACTTTGTTGGGCGGCGGCGGCGCTCACGACGTCGTTCCCTTCTTGAAGGTGCCGCTTTGGGAACCTTGGGGTTGGGTGGCGCTTGTGGGTGGTGGGCGACGGCGGTGGTGCGGCCCTATCCTAGCATGGATTTACGTCTGTTCCTTGGAGACGGACTCGCGTAGGTGGAGGTCGTTGGCTGGCGTCGTGGTGGCGTCAATGGCGGAGGACCTGCCAAGGCTCGCATAGGTGGAGGTCATCGTTTGGCGTCGTGGTGGCGTCGATGGCGGAGGACCTGCCAAGGTTGTCACCTCAATCTGCTCTGAAGATGGACCAGTGGAAGATGGCGACGACGACACATGTGAGTGTGTCGGACCGGTTTGAGCCCCGGACCCGGCACATGGCTTGGTCGGGGCCTCCAGCTTTAGATGTTAGGCTTAGGTGAAAGGTATGGGTATGTGGCCCAGCTTGCACCCCTTCATCATTGGATAGGAGTAGCGGAAGATGTTGCCAAGATGACGGATTCAGGCATATTGTTGTTCTACTTTGTAAGGTCCTTGAGAATAATCAATAAAATGGCCGCATGCATCTCCCAGATGCAGAGGCCGGGGGTTATCCTCCTTTTCCAAAAAATCATACCTAACTCGCGCATTAAATGCGCCGCTCAGTGTTACATCATAGCTTGCCCGGTAGGCCCTGCCGGGCTGTTTAGCCAGCTTTGCGCCTGCTTGCATAACACGTCTCTGGACGGGTGTCGTGTGGAGGTATTTTCTATTGGAAGTGGCTGCCATGTGGCAGGGAGCAGCCACTTAGTCACTTAGGAGCTTGACACCTCATTGATCGACGACGTGCGTTGCTGTGAGGTGGCGGTAGAGTGGTTGGCCTCCGTGAGCCCCGGCAGGCCTGCCAGGGCGATCTTGGGGGCTTGCTTCCGGGGTAACCCCTACCTCGCCAGGCTCGCCTGCCTAGCAAGGGAGGTTCTTTTTGTAGTGGCATCTTGTCTCTCTGGCTAGTCTTGGTCTTCTTGATCTGCACGTTGGTCCTTCGAAGAATTGACCCCTCATGCCTTGATCTGATCATGGTGCTGTAATCTTGCTCTTGGGCCTGTGCATAGTCTGGGCAACGGACCCGGGGTTTGTTGCACCGACATGAGCCCCCGGGCCTGGCCCGAATGCACTGCCGGGGGTCGTCGAGGTAGGCCTAACCACTGCATAGGCAGGGGCATAGAAGCGGCTGGCCCCTTGAGATCTTCTTTGCTTCTTCGTTAACTTGAGATCGGGCCAGTTTCCGGTTTTCCCGCACATCGTGCTGAATGTTATGGGATAATCAAGATCATGACCCGTGGATCACCCACGCCCCACGATCATGGGGCAAAAACTGCCATCCCACTTGCTTCTCGCTCCGGGTGCATCTGCCAAGTGTACCGCATGCATTGCGTAGGGTAGGTGGCGGATGCTGAGGGAGCTGGGACGGGCGTCATGGCAGAAAACCAGGCGTTGTTGGTTGGCTCAGAAGGTAGGCTCTGATTCCTCGAGCTGTTGAAGGTGCAGCGAAGCTGTACTAGGGGAGTGGGGCGGTTGCTTCCTGAATGAGAAGCCAGCCCCTGTCTAGTCCCTCTATGGGGTGGGAGCGGTGTGTTTGTTCACACACTCTCCTTTTCCCTTTCCTCATAACTTTCTTCGCTCACCATGGCGAGAGGACAAGGACGTGGTGGTGCTCCAGTGGTGGCGATGAGAGCTTGTTCTTGACAGCATATCCCTCCTCCTCCTGGCAACGCGGGGGCGGAACCCACCATGAGAAGGGGAGGGAGAGGACAAAGTCGCGGTCGTCTTGGTGCCCGAGGGGGAGGAGGACGGGGAGGTGCCCAGATCACGCCCCCGTCAGACGCTCCTCCTCCGTTGGAGGGCCATGTTGGAGACCAACCTCTGGAGTTCGTCATCAGGCTATATAGGATTTCGCACGGCTGCCTCCGTCTCTCTACTCCATTTTCAAGGGTGATGGAGCTTGAACAACCATGAGCATTGAGGCTACACATGAGGGGCTGTGGGAATGGCAGCATATGGGTAGATGTAGATTTCCCCGCCCCTCACGTCATGTACTTCCGTCGAGGCTGGAAGACTTTTGCTCGTGCCCATAGCTTGTCGGAAGGGGACGTCCTCCATTTTAAGTTAATGGAGGACGGTTTCCTTTTCGTCAAAGTTTTTGGGAGCTCGGGTGCTCGCTTAGGGTGCTGCGCGGAGAGCTCGTCTGATGAGGAAAGCTCCTCCTCGAGCGATGACGATGAGGAGGACAGTGACAGCAATGACGACGGCACTGACCGGGAGGGCGACGCCTCTGACTCCAGCTGAGCATCAGCCGAACCGTCACCGTCAGGCGGCGGCAGCACCATCTGCATCTGCACCTCCTCTCCGGCAAGGTGATTTGCCAGGGAGTTGGGAGCAGGGGTGGAGGTGGTGCCTCCGGCTCCAACAGCAGCCTTCCAGCTGGACCCCGACAGGCTTCCTCGCGGGCTGCAGCTCTGTTAGCCCTACCGCATCCTGCTGGCCCTGGTGGTGGCGGTTGACGGGTCACCTCCGCCGATCTCTTCACGATCGCCTTCGTCTGTGCCCTCCCTCCCCCGTCGAGCTACCTCTCCTGGAGCCCGACAGGGTCAGGCTGGGCTTCTGCCCAGGCACTCCTTTTGCCCTCTTCACCTCCTACCGCAGTGCCTAGGAGGAGAGGGACAAGAAAGGGCATCACGGGGCACTTATCTTTTTTCAATCTTAAATCTGTGGGCACTTGCCAAATTTTAGTTCAAATCATGTAATCTCTTGAATCCATGTTTGTGTCCTGTAAGGTCAGTACTTGTTTGATCAGCATATTAATGAAAAAGATAAACCTTCCCGGGGACTTGTGCATGTAATATGTCCATGCAAGGGCGGAACACCTCTATACTTTTAAGTAAACAAGTTTCCCCCGGCAGGCTATCCCGCCGATACCCTCAGCTCTGTTGCCATCGAACCAGGCCTACCGAGAACAAATCGTGAAGAGGGTGTCAGATTTCGGGTTCCGCAGACCCTTGAGAGGTTCGAACTCTGGGGTACGTGTGAAGAACTCAACCTCCCTTGTCCGCCTACTTGCTAATCTCATGGCCTAGCTCGACGAACTGGATGGAAAAGAGGGACATAGTAGTTTACCCAGGTTCGGGCCACCTTGTGGTGGAAAACCCTACTCCTGCTTTGTGGTGGATTGGCCTCGAGGGGCTGAGGATGAACTAGTACAGTGGGAGAACAACCTCAGGAGGAGGAGTGTTCTTGTGCTCGATGAGCTGGTGGGTGCGAGGATGATCTCAGTGATCCGTCCTCCCTACGGAGGTGGTGCTGCTCTATTTATAGAGGCCTTGGTCCTCTTCCCAAAATGAAGGCGGGAAGGGATTCCACAATGGCCAAATTCGAAGGGAGACAACTAGTACATGCTATCCTGACAAAAGTAGTATTCATCTGCACAAGCCTCTAGTTGTGACGCTGGGGTGGGCTCGGAAATGACCTCCGTCCTGCCGTCCTAGCGGTCTTGGTCTTGTTGCACGGGAATGGAAACCTTTGGCTGATTCCTCGGGACACCGCGCCTGCGCTTGCCTCCTTAGCACCAAAGAGGAAACTGGTACATGCTACCTCTTGATCATGCGTTGGTTTTCACTTGAAGAGGAAAGGGTGATGCAGCAAAGTAGCATAAGTATTTCCCTCAGTTTTTGAGAACCAAGGTATCAATCCAGTAGGAGACAACACGCAAGTCACCTAGTACCTGCACAAACAATCAAGAACCTTGCGACCAACGCGATAAAGGGGTTGTCAATCCCTTCATGGCCACTTGCAAAAGTGAGATCTAATAAAGATAGTAAAGTAAATATATTTGGTATTTTTCTTGTATAGATTGGAAAGTAAAGATTTCAAAATAGTAAACAAGATGCGATGTAAATAAAAGAGATGCAATATAATAAGAAAGAGACCCGGGGGCCATAGGTTTCACTAGTGGCTTCTCTCAAGATAGCATGTATTACGGAGGGTGAACAAATTACTGCCGAGCAATTGATAGAAAAGTGCATAATTATGAAGACATCTAAGGCAATGATCATGAATATAGGCATCACGTCCGTGTCAAGTAGACCGAAACGATTCTGCATCTACTACTATTACTCCACACATCTATCCAGCATGCATCTAGAGTATTAAGTTCATAAGAATAGAGTAACGCATTAGGCAAGATGACATGATGTAGAGGGATAAACTCAGATAATATGATATAAACCCCATCTTTTTATCCGTGATGGCAACAATACAATACGTGCCTTGCTGCCCCTACTGTCACTGGGAAAGGACACCGCAAGATTGAACCCAAAGCTAAGCACTTCTCCCATTGCAAGAAAGATCAATCTAGTAGGCCAAATTAAACCGATAATTCGAAGAGGCTTGCAAAGATATCAAATCATGCATATAAGGATTCAGAGAAGAACCAAATAATATTCATAGATAATCAAGTTCATAAGTCCACAATTCATCGGATCTCGGCAAACACACCGCAAAAGAGTATTACATCGAATAGATCTCCAAGAACATCGAGGAGAACTTTGTATTGAGGATCAAATAGAGAGAAGAAGCCATCTAGCTAATAACTATGGACCCGAAGGTCTGTGGTAAACTACTCACGCTTCATCGGAGAGGCTATGGTGTTGATGTAGAAGCCCTCCATGATCGATTCCCCCTCCGGCAGATCGCCGGAAAAGGCCCCAAGATGGGATCTCATGGGTACAGAAGGTTGCGGCGGTGGAAAAGTGGTTTCGTGGCTCCCCTTGATGTTTTTAGTGTATAAGAGTATATATAGGTGAAGGAAGTACATCGGTGGTGCTACGAGGGGCCCACGAGGGTGGGGGCGCGCCTACCCCCCTGGGCGCGCCCTCCTGCCTCGTGGACGCCTCGTGGCGTTCCAGACTTCAACTCCAAGTCTTCTGGTTTGCTTTCAGTCCAAGAAAGATCATCGCGAAGGTTTCATTCCGTTTGGATTCCGTTTGATATTCCTTTTCTGCGAAAAACTAAAATAGGCAAAAAATAGAAACTGGCACTGGGCCTCTGGTTAATAGGTTAGTCCCAAAAATAATATAAAAGAGCATATTAAAGCCCATTAAACATCCAAAACAGATAATATAATAGCATGGAACAATAAAAAATTATAGATACGTTGGAGACGTATCAGTACACTGCGCCCACTGGCGCCCGCCTAGCCTTGGTGGTCATGGCTCACGTCATCCGAACCTCGCATGGTGAGCCGTAGAAATATCCGCTCCTCGGGAGTCAACCCGAGGAGGCCGCCCCCCGTGGAGGTCTTGGTGTCGTCCGCCTCGTGAGGCTTGGCCCCTCGCGAGGGTCTTGAGTTGTTGATGTTGAAGCTGGGCCGTACCAGGCCGTCGATGGAGCAGCTCTGTGGGCCGTAGGCAGGCAAGTCTGGGTATCCCCATAACCAGAACACCGACAGTAGCCCCCGGGCCCAAGACGTGCTCGAACTTGGCTTCGGGGCGAAGCCAAAGGGCAAGTGCGGAGCGCCATGGGCCGTAACCGCCAGCGGCCTTGGTTGATGCGTGGCGATTGATGGGACGTGGGCGTCTCCGCTTCCCCATGCTGCCTCGATAACCGCTCGACTTGATGAGACTCTGCTGCATGCAGAGAAAAACCATCATTGCACGGGATCATGGAGGCCGGCGGTTGGCCTCCCTCTGGCTATAAATGAGGGGCAGAGCCCCCTTCACTCATCTATATCTTATCGCCGCCTGCTCCTTCTTCTTCTTCCTTGTCCCACTATCTCGCTGCAGTACCCATGGTGCCGATCAGGAGATTCTCTGCAGCGTAGAAGGGAACCCCCCCCCCCCCCGGGAGGAGCCGGGGCCGCTCCCGTCGAAGAAGAGGCTCAGCTGCCCACATGATGCCGGCGAAAGGCCAGAGGTGACGCGACCTTGGTACGAGTGGCCTCCGCCTGGCTTCCCGCTCCCTCTGTACGCCCGTGCGCAAGGCTCCGGAGGGGGCAGCAGTGCCCAGCGCCACGTGGGCTGCGGCCATGGTGGCCAAGCTGAGGCTGCACAGCCAGCCGGCCCGCGAACCCACGCCGAGGGCACCTCGCGCGAGTTTGTGGTGTGGGCGGCAATGCCACCGCGCATGTGTATCCAGTTCCCGTGGTTCTTCGCCGAGGAGATGCCGCCGAGAGGGCCGCTTGAGCTGTGGCTATAGCACGCCGGGTGCTGCAGTCTGGCCACGAGGGTGGAGGTCGAGGTAATCCCCCGGGCAACATCTTCATGACCCAAGGATGGGGCAAGGTCGCCCGCGCCTGCCGTCGAGAGGGGGCCCTCGCCATCCACTTCGAGTATGATGGCGCCTCCACACTGTTCTTGAAGGTCTTCCACGAGGAAGGCCGGCGTCTGGAGTGCTGCCCCAGGGGAAGCATCCTGCGTGGCATGGCTGCTGGCATTGAGCCCGCCTCCGGCCTCGCCGACAGCTCCTCCAGGAGCGACAACTCCTCCAGCGATTCTCCCGAGCCCAACAAGTCCCCGGAGTCCAGCGACCATAGCTACGTGCCACCGAGCTCTCGCCGCGGCCGGAGCGCGGCTGCGGTGTCTGCTCGGCAATGTCGGTGATACCCAGTAGCCGGGGCCCCTTGAAGCTTCCTTCTTTTGTTTCCCTGCGCCAAATCGTGACAAACCCTGTGGGGATATGTAAAAAACTGTAATGCTTTTGCTCCAATGTTTATTACTCCTAGTATAAGGTTGAAGCTGTGTATGTCGCTTCGGCATTGTTCCCCCTTTTCGTTCTTGTGGTAGCTTCACGCTCTACCCCGGCAGGTCCCAGTCCCTAGGCAGGCTTTGTCCGTCGCTGGTATGCCAAGTTGCGATGCCGTGGTCAAGGCCAGGAGGTGAGCGACCCGAGGTCCGGTAAGAGCTCCTGAGGCGCGATGCTCAAGAGGTCCCCTTTCGGATGCAAGTAGCTCCCTAGAGGCTGAAAAGGGAAGTGGCATTGCTGGAGCGAGATTGTGGGGGTCGAAAACGTCGGATGACAAAGCTCACGCTGACATGTATGGGTGACTTATCTTTAGCAAGCCTGAGGTGATTTCCTTTGCGCGGCACCAGATTGTGCCTTAACGGTGATGTTTCCAGGCAGGGCTCACGCCGGCCTCCCCTTTCCCAGCGCATCTAAGTGCTCTACGTCCTCGGGTCCTGACCCTCGAGCGAGGCTCAGCCGCCGCTGGTATGCTAGGTCACGATGCCGTGGTCCAGGCTAGGGGGTGAGGGCTGGAGAGTCAGTAGAAGCTCCTGAGGCGCGATGCTCAGGAGCCCCCCTTTTACATGCAAGCGAATTGCGTGAAAAAGGGACGGCCAACAAGGCCGCCTGCAGCCAAACTCCAGGGATTCCTGCGGGTTAGTCCGAGAGGAGAGCATAACTCGTAAACGTGCTTGCTGTCCTGCCGCTGATCTTTCCGCAAGAAGATAAAGGCACTGAGGATCTGGTGAGGTGACGTGTGCAGGGCAGGCCGCGAGCCAGAGCTCGATCTCTCAGATTTGTCAGCGTTGCAGGGATGGACCCGAGCACAAGCGTCGTGCCAGCATGTGTAGCCCCCGTTACGGGATGAGCAAGAGGCCGATCAGCAATGCGGGAGGCCACGGAGGGCGATAAGACACCAGGAAAGCGGGTGATAACATAAATCATCTCATGGATAGGGTAGAGCTAGTTCTGATAGATGCGGAAAACGATACATGCCGCATGGACGGACCCATGCGGCTTGGGGATGATGCCGCCCGAGGGGCGCCCCCAACTGAACAAATCAAAAGACGCAAGAAGGATAAATGCCGCAGGGACAGACCCATGCGATCTGGGGATAATGCAGCCCGAGGGGCGCCCGCAACTGAATAACCAAAAGATATCACCTGGCACCGTTGGTGAAGAAGTGTTGGAGTAGCCGAAGACGCGTGCTGAAGAAGTCGCTCCTCATGAGCCGCCCAGGCCCCGAACCTCGGGATGCTCTGAGGGTCTGGGGGGCTCGTGAGGATCCGTCGCCACCTCTGTCAGGATCGCCTGGTGCCTGGCCTCCTAAGCCGCCAGGATGCTCTGCATGTGATGCTAATGCACGACAGCCCTGCTCAGCAAGCCGAAAGGCATGCGAACGTAACTGTGAGGGGGGCCCTCGCACCGGCCAGCACTGTCGGCATTCTAGGAACAGGGGTCACCAGACTTGCCTGCCTGCGGCCCACGACGTGGCTCCTGCAGCGGCCTGGTACGGCCCATCTTCACCAGCAAACACTCAAGACCCTCGCGAGGGGCCAAGCCTCGCGAGGCGGACGACGCAAAACCTCCTCAGGGGCGGCCTTACTAGGCTGGCACATGAGGAGCGGAGAGATCAAGGCAAGGGGCGCCTCGTGAGGTTCCCGTGATGTGAGCCATGACGACCAAGGCCAGGCGGGCGCCAGCAGGCGCAGAGTACTCGTTTCCTCTTTGGTGCTAAAGGAGCAAGCACGGGCGAGGAGTCCCGAGGCGTCAGGCAATGGTTTTCATATCGGTGCAACGAGACCAAGACCAGCAGGACGGCAGGACGGAGGTCACCACGAAGCCCATGACGGCGTCATCACCAAATCCTTTAGCAGGCGAAGACCACCTTTTGTCAGGATAGCTTGTACTAGCTGCCCCCCTTCAAATTGGCCGTTGTGGGATCCCTTCCCGCCTAAACATTTGGGAAGAGGACCCGGGCCTCTATAAATAGGACTAGCCACCACCATAGGAGGCATCTGATCTTGGATTGGGTCCATTCCACCAAGGCCTCATCACAAGCTCACCGAGCTCAAGAACACCTCTCCTCAGGAGGCTGTTCTTCCCTTGTACTTGTTCATCTTTGCCTACAAGGCAATTCACCACACCACACTGGAGTAGGGTATTACACCACATCGATGGCACGAACTAGTATAAACCCTTGTGTCCCTTGTTCTTCGAGTTCGACGTGCTGAGCCTTGAGATCACGGTGAGTGAGCGAGCTAGAGGGAGGGAGAGATCTTCGTGCGCACCCCAGTGTTCGAACCTTGAGGGTTTTGCCGGAACCCGAAATCCAACATTTGGCGCGGCGGGTAGGGGTGCGCTGAATCTTTCCTTCCGTCGATCCGCGCTCCACAGCTCCACCGTGTCCTTGGCAGACGCGCGTCGAGCCCGCGCCGAGCGTCGGACCGCCCTCGCCGCCCGTGTTGCTCAGACAGCCCCTGTCGGCGGGCCTTCCCGTTGTTCTCCGTCACCCGCCGCCAACGCCGCCACTGTCCTGGCGGGAAACGAGCAGCAAGCGTCCTTGCTGCACCCGTCTGTGCGGCGGGACGGTCGCACCGCCACCCCGTCGCTGACTCCGGCCGGCTCATCGTCCCACGCTCGTCGTGCGCCCACGGACGCGCAGGCCGCGCTGCTTATGGCGCGCGAGCTCCTGTGCTACCGCCCGGTCGACGACCTCTATGAGGACTGGTTGGACCACATCGCCTAGCTCGTCAGCGCCGCTGGGGGCTCTCCTGCACCGTCCCTCTCGCTGCCTCGCCCTCCGCCGGCTGCGGGCGATGTAGCCCATGGAGCGCCTCTGTCGGCATTCTGGGAACGGTGGTCCCCAGACTTGCCTGCCTGCGGCCCACGGCGTGGCTGCGCTAGCAAGCCTGTATGGCCCATCTTCATTAACAAGGCAATCAAGACCCTCGCGAGGGGCCAAGCCTCACGAGGCGGACGACGCAAGACCTCCTCAAGAGCGGACTCACCAGGCTTCCTCGCGAGGAGCGGAGATATCAAGGCAGGGCAAACCTCGCGAGGCTCTCGTGACGTGAGCCATGACGATCAAGATCAGACGGGCGCTAGCGCGCGCAACGTCCTTGTTTCCTCTTTGGTGCTAAGGAGGCCAGCGTAGGCGCGGAGTACCGAGGCATCAGGCAAAGGTTTCCATATCAGTGCAACGAGACCGAGACCAGCCGGACGGTAGGACGGAGGTCACCATGGAGCCCAAGACGACGTCACCACCAGAGCCTTTTGCAGGCGAGGACCCCTTTTGTCAGGATAAGCTGTACTAGCTGTCCCCTTTCAAATTGGCCGTTGTTGGCTCCCTTCCCGCTCAATATTTGGGGAGAGGACCAGGGCCTATATAAGTAGAACTAGCCACCACCATAGGGGGCATCAAGTTTAGGACTCACAAGCAAGCCTGAGCTTGATCTCATCTGATCTAGAGCCAATCCTTAGCCACACACCGAACACAAGAACACCTCAACCTCAAGAGGATGTTCTTCCCCTTGTACTGTTCATCATCAGCCCAAGAGGCAATCCACCACCACCACACCGGAGTAGGGTATTACACCATAACGGTGGCCCGAACCAGTATAAATCTTGTGTCTTTGTGTTGCGAGTTCGTCGAGTTCTTCCGCGAGATCTTAGCGAGCTAGGGCATAGATCGGTAGGGAGGAAATCTCCGCGCGCACCCCAGTGTTTGATCCTTGAGGGTAATGCCGGAACCCGTGATCCGACATTTGGCGCGCTAGGTAGGGGTGCGCCGGAACTTCCCTTCTGTCGTTCTCCGTCTCCCGCCGCCAACGCCGCCACCGGCCCGGCGGTGAACGAGCAGGCGTCCTCGTTGCACCCCTCGGTGCGGCAGGACGGCCGCACTGCCACTCCATCACTGACCCCGGCCGGTTCCTCATCCCACGCTCGACGCGCCCCCATGGACGCACGGGCCGCGCTCCTCATGGCGCACGAACTCCTACGCTACCGCCCGGTCGATGACCTCTATGAGGACTGGCTCGACCGCATCGCCGAGCTTCTCCACGCCGCAGGGGGCTCCCCTGTGCCGTCCCTCTCTCCGTCTGGCCCACCGCCTGCTTCAGGCGACGCAGCTCACGGAGCGCCTCCACCGCCTCTGCCCCAAGATGGCACCTTGGCACCAAGGCGTGCGCCGCTGCGACGCGATCCGCCGCGTCCAGCGCCCGCGCGTGAAGAAGGAAGCTGCCAAGAAGTTCCTCAACCGCAAGAGAACGCCCCGCCACTCCTCGCACCACCGCGCCAGGATTGTCTACTGCGGCAAGCCCCCGTGCCGCTTGCCATAGCGGCGCGTGGGCATCAAGACCAGGCTCCACCTCCAAGGCGGGCCCCAGCGACCACGGCCGGTTGCCGCGCCTTCGCCCCCGAGCTGCATAGCGTCGCCTGGCCGGGCAATTTCAAGCCAGATCTGCCTCCTTGCTACGACGACACCCTCGACGCCGCGGAGTTCTTGCAACTCTACGAGCTGAGCATCGAGGCGGCCAACGGCGACGAGAAAGTCATGGCGAACTGGTTTCCTATGGCGCTCAAAGACGACGCCCGTTAGTGGCTCCTGAACCTGCCTCAGGGCTCGATCTCCTCCTGGGACGAGATGCGTGACCGCTTCGTCGCCAACTTCCAGGGCACTCGCGACCGCTCGCCGGCCGCGGGTGACCTGCGCCGCATCAAGCAACAACTAGGAGAGACCCTCCAGAAGTACATCCAGCGCTTCAACAACACTCGCCTCAAGATCCCCAAGGTCAAGGACGAGGCCATCATCTCCGCGTTCTCTGACGGCGTCCGCGACACCAAGATGAAGGAGGAGCTGTGCACATCTTAGGAGCTGTTCAACCTGGCGACCAAGTGCGCAAGAGCTGAGGAGGGGCGCCTATCCCTCCTCTAGCTGCCAGCTACGGGCCCGGAGGAGAAGAAAGCCAAGGCCAAGGACGTGAAGCGCAAGGAGGCAGCCGTGCTCGCAGCGGAGCCGGACACCAAGCGAGGCAGAGATCCGCCTGAGTCATCCAAGAGCAGCCAACCGTTCTGCGCCTTCCACAAGCTGAACCCCCACAACACCAGTGACTGTCAAGAGCTCAGAGCCATTCGAGAAGGACGCTTCGGTCGACGCCCCGAGCGCAGCGACCGGGGCTACGGCCGAGGGGGAGGACGTGGTGGCGGATACTGGGACGACCGTGGCCCGCGCCAGGAGTGGCGCGACAGGCCTCGCGAGGACCGCTGGCAGGATCATCCTCGCGAGTGAGCCTGGAGAGACCAGCCTCGTGAGGATCGTCCTCAGGGCAACGCCGGTCTTCCCCCGCTGCCGCCACCGGCAAGAAGGAATGACGACCACCATCAGGACGAGGGGGCTGGGGGCTTCCAGGAGCCGCGTGTAATCGCCTGCATCTTGGGTGGAGCTCAGGCCCCAGCCTCGCAGCGTATCTTCAAACAGTTTCCTCGTGAAGTGGATGCTGTCCTCCCCAAGCTTGAGGCCACACGCCCGCTTAGGTGGTCCCAGTGTGCCATCACCTTCAACTCGGCAGATCAGCTCAAGTGCGCAGCCACCGCTGGGGCTCTCCCAATGCTTTGTTCACCAGTCATCAGCAACGTGCAAGTTACCAAGACCCTCATCGACGGCGGCGCAGGGCTCAACGTCCTGTCCGTCGACACGTTCGACAACCTCCAAGTACCATATGACTAGCTTCAGCCTACCAAGCCCTTCTCAGGAGTGACCGACGGCTCCACCACACCGATAGGGCAGGTCCGCCTCCCTGTCAACTTCGGAGAACGCAAGAACTACTGCACCGAGCTCATCGACTTTGATGTTGCGCACATCCGTCTGCCATACAATGCCATCCTAGGGTATCCAGCCCTGGCCAAGTTCATGGCAGTGACCCACCATGGCTACAACGTCGTCAAGATGCCGGGAAGCGGCGGAATCATCACAGTCCCATGCGAAGAAAGAGATGTGGTGTGCTCTCTCGAGCGTGCCTTTCAAGCTGCAGCAATCGACGACCCCGACAGCCAGGGCGATGGCCCTCCGGAGGCCATCCCCAAGAAGAAGAAGCAGTTGCACCATACCGGGCCTCAGGAGGGTGACAACGCAGTTGGAGCCTCGTCAGGATCAGCGCCCGCTCCAGGGGCGCCTCCCTCCATCACATAGGAAGGCGCGCCCAGCGCCCTCCTCGGGCAGGGCTTTGGGGCTCTCTCCTTGAGGGCCTCAGACCTTGCCCACGTCACGAGGGAGGGGCTCGGGCACCACTTGGAGGCGTGCTTCAAGGCACGTTTCCCTCAGGAGAACACATGGCAAGGAGCGCCCACCGCTCAGGAGTTCATCACCAAGACCACTCAGGAACTACAAGACGCAAGGACCATGGGCGGCGACCGCCGCTCGTGAGGCGCAGCTCCCCATCCAGGCGAGGATGTTGGGCTGCGTGTCTGCGTCGACGTCCCAGGGCTCAACAGGGCTGCCTCTCAGGAGCTTTTCTGGACTTCGCGCGTGGGCCGGTGCGAGGGTCCACCGCACAGCTATGTTCGCATGCCTTTTGGCTTGCCGAGCGTGTCGTTCGTCTACCAGCGCAACCTGCAGCGCGTCCTGGCGGCTTAGGAGGCCAGGCACCATGCCGTCCTGGCAGAGATGGAGACGGTCCTCAGGGAACCTCCTGGGCCCCCAGAGCCACCCGAGGCTCAGGGCCCTGGTGGCTCCTGAGAAGCCGCCTCTTCGCCGCGTGCCTTCAGCTGCTCCGACATCTCTTCATCAGCATAACCAGGTGACATTTTCCAAGTTCATTCAGCTGGGAGCGCCCCTCGGGCTGCATCATCCCCAGGCCGCGTGGGTCCGTCCCTGTGGCATGTACCCCTTTTACTTATGTCTTTAGCTTAACTTCCTGGGGCGCCCCTCGGGCTGCATCATCCCCAAGCTGCTCGGGCCCGACCCGAGTGGCATGTATCTTTCCACATTTACCCAAGCTGATTTGCCTTCCAATGCTTAACCTGTCCATGACTGTCGCCTACTCGACTATCACCTCCCTCAGGGGCTACTCACACAGGCACGGCGCTGGTGCATGGGTCCGTCCCTGCCACGTCGACAACCCTGAGCGGTCGAGCTCTGGCTCGCGGCACGCTCCGCGCACGTCACCTCACCAGGCCCTCAGTGCCTTCATTCCTTCGCGGAGCAACCAGTGACAGGCTGGCAACCGAAGCGGCAAAACCGTGTTTCTTCTTTGTGCTGGTTCGCAGGGATCTTGTGAGGAGGGTAGCAGGCGGCACCGCAAGCTTCCTATTCTCTCGTGTAATCCGCTTGCACGTTAAAAGGGGGGCTCCTGAGCATCGCGAGTCAGGAGCTCTTACTGGCTCTCCAGCCCTCACCCCTGGCCTTGACCATGGCATCACGACCTGGCATACCAGCGGCGGCTGAGCTCGCTCGAGGGCCGGGACCTGAGGACGTAGAGCACTAAGGAGAGCACGGGAGGAGGGAGACTCGTATGGGCCCGACCTAGCTATGCTGCAAAAGCTTGCGCGCCAGCCTGGCGCATCACAAGGAATCGACCCCAAACTGCCAAGATAAGTCTCGTGCTCAGATCGACTAATTGATGGAGCCTAAGGGTCACGCACGCCGCAACCCCGTTGCGGCCACGTCGCCTCCCTTTCTTGCCTTACCATGGCTGCTTGAGCGCCAAAGGGGACCTCCTGAGCATCGCACCTCAGGGGCTCTTACTAGACCTCGGGCCGCACAGCTCCTGGCCTTGACCACGGCATGCGACCTGGCATACCAGCGACGACTGTAGCCTGCCTGGGGACCGGGACCTGTCAACGTAGAGCAACAAGCTATCGTGAGGATGGAAAGGGGAGACCGAGCCTTAACAGGACATGCGTTCGTAAATTTTCGTAACAAGGAAGACGTGCACAAAAGACATTACAGACCTTTACACGCCCCCACGGGGTACTCCGTGATTCTTCGCAGGGAACAAAAGACTAAAACTTAGAGGAATCCTATCTACACCCTCCCGTGGTGGACGCCATCATCAATAGTGGGCCACGGGAGGCCGGCGCCAACCCCATCCAGATCAGCGGCGGCTGGATGCCATAGCCCGGCTCCGGGCGCGACGAGAGCTCGGGTGGACGTAGCTATCATCGCTCATCTCCGGAGTCTCGTAGAGCTCGGGAGAACCACTGGACTCCAAGGGGCTGTTGCTACTGGAGTAGCCGCGAGCGGAGCGCACGTCAACCCGGCGCTCCTCTCCAGGGCAACACTCCAGGCGGCGGCTCTTTGCGTTGAAGACCTTGAAGAAAAGTGTGGAGGCGCCGTCATACAAAGTGGATGGCGAGGGCGCGTCTCGCACGGCAAACCCGCGGGGGATCTCACCCTAGCCGTGGGTCATGAAGATCTTGCTGGTGGGGAGCGTTTCGATCTCTGCTCCGGTCGCTGGAGCGTTGCAGTCAGCATGCTGCAGCCAGAGCTCGAGGGGCCCCCTCGACGGCATCACGTCAGAGAAGAACCACGGGAAGCGGATCCAAGAGCTTGGGGGCATCGGCGCCCATAGCAGAAGCTCGCGCGAGGAATCCGCGGCGTGGATTCCAGGGGCAACGGCATGCGTCGCCATCGCACGGCGACCACGGGCACGGCGCGGACAACGCCGCTCGTCGCTCCTTCCTCCTGAGCCCTTTGCTCGGGCGTACAAGGGTAGCGGATACCCAGGAGGAGGCCGCTCGCACCAGGGCCTCGTCACCACCTGCCTCGCCACTTCGTCACAACAGTGAACCAGCCTCTTCTTCGGCGGAAGCGGCCCTGGACCATCGCGGGAAGCTTTTCCCTTCTCTTCAGTGGAAAACCTTCAGATGGGCGCGATTGCCCCTAGTGGTGGAGCAAGGAGGAAGAAGCAAGTGAACCAAGAAGAGATGGGCGATGGGGGCTCCGCCCCCCTCCCCATTTATAGCGGAAGAAGGCCAACCGGCGCCTCCCACGATCACAGGTAATGATGATTTTCCTTGCATGTCGCAGGGACTTGTCAAATCAAGCAGTTGGCGAGGAAGCATGGGGAAGTGGAGACGCCCACGTCCAACCAACCGCCACGCGTCGACCAAGGCCGCAGGCTTTTGGGGCCCGCGGCGCTCCGCGCTTGACCTTTGGCTTCGCCGTGAAGCCAAGCCCGAGAGCACCTTGGGCCCGAGGGCTACAGTCGGCATTCTGGGAACGGGGGTCCCCAGACTTGCCTGCCTGCGGCCCACGGCGTGGCTGCGCTAGCAGGCCTGTATGACCCATCTTCATCAACAAGGCAATGAAGAACCTCGCGAGGGGCCAAGCCTCGCGATGCGGACGATGCAACACCTCCTCAGGAGCGGCCTCACCAGGCTGCCTTGCGAGGAGCCAAGATATCAAGGCAGGGCAAACCTTGTGAGGCTCTCATGATGTGAGCCATGACGATCAAGATCAGACGGGCGCCAGGCGGGCGCCAGCGCGCGCAGCGTCCTTATTTCCTCTTTGGTGTTAAGGAGGCCAGCACAGGCACGGAGTACCGAGGCATCAGGCAAAGGTTTCCATATCAGTGCAACGAGACCGAGACCAGCCGGACGGTAGGACGGAGGTGACCATGGAGCCCAAGACGGCGTCAGCACCAGAGCCTATTGCAGGCGAAGACCGCTTTTGTCAGGATAAGCTGTACTAGTTGTCCCTTTCAAATTGGCCGTTATTGGCTCCCTTCCCGCTCAATATTTGGGGAGATGACCAGGGCCTATATAAGTAGAACTAGCCACCACCATAGGGGGCATCGAGTTCTGGACTCACAAGCAAGCCTGAGCTTGATCTCATCTGGTCTAGAGCCAATCCTTAGCCACACACCGAACACAAGAACACCTCAACCTCAGGAGGCTGTTCTTCCCTTTGTACTGTTCATCATCAGCCCAAGAGGCAATCCACCACCACCACACTGGAGTAGGGTATTACACCAGAACGGTGGCCCGAACCAGTATAAATCTTGTGTCGTTGTGTTGCGAGTTCGTCGAGTTCGTTTGCGAGATCGTAGCGAGCTATGGCGTAGATCGGTAGGGAGGATATCTCCGTGCGCACCCCAGTGTTCGAACCTTGATAGTAATGCCGGAACTCGTGATCCGACAGCCTCTGCCACCTCCACACCAAGACGGCGCCCTAGCACCAAGACGCGCGGCGCCTCGGCGTGACCCGTCGCGCCGGGCACCCGCGCATGAAGAAAGAAGCTGCCAAGAAGTTCCCCGACCACTAGAAGACGCTCCTGCACTCCCGGCGCTGCCATGTCAAGACCGTGTGCCGCTTGCGCCGGTGGCACGCGGGCACCAAGACCAAGTTCCTCCCCCGCGGCGGGCCCCGGTGGCCACAGCAGGCTGCCGCGCCTTCACTCCGGAGCTGCGTAGCGTCATCTGGCCAGGCAAGTTCAAGCTAGACCTGCCTCCTCGCTAAGACGGCACCCCCGACCCTGCGGAGTTCTTGCAGCTCTACGAGTTGAGCATCGAGGCGGCCAACATCGACAAGAAAGTCATGGCAAATTGGTTCCCTATGGCTCTCAAAGACGATGCTCGCTCCTGGCTCCTGAACCTGCCCCCAGGTTCGATCTCCTCCTGGGGTGAGATGCGCGACCGCTTCGCCACCAACTTCCAGGGCACTCGTGACCGCCCTTCGGCCACGGGTGACCGACACCGCATCAAGCAGCAACCAGGAGAGACCTTGCAGAAGTACATCCAACGCTTCAACAACGTTCTCCTCAAGATCCCCAAGGTGATGGACGAAGCCATCATTTCAGCGTTCTCTGAGGGTGTCCGCGACATCAAGATGAAGGAGGGTCTCGCCATCCATGAGGAACTATGCACGACTCTGGAGTTGTTCAACATGGCGACCCAAGTGTGCAAGAGCTAAGGAGGGGCACCTTTCCCTCCTCGAGCTCCCTGCTGCCGACCTAGAAGAGACGAAATCCAAGGCCAAGAACGTGAATCGCAAGGGAGTTTTCGTGCTCGCGGCGGAGCCAGACACAAAGCATGGCCGGGACCACCCCGAGTCGTCCAAGAGCAGTCATCCATTCTGCGTGTCGGTGGGAAACGACACCTATGGGATCACAAGAATCCCTACTACGGTTGCTGGGGCGCGGGGTTGTGAGAAGAGCAGGATTAACAGTCAGCACAAGGATCGTTTACCCAGGTTCGGGCCGCGAGGATGCGTAAAACCCTAGTCCTAATTTGGTGGATGTATTGAGCGTTCTTGAGCTCTTGAACTAGCTATGGTGGCCGTGCAGTTCCAAAGAGCCGAATCCTCTTCCAGTACGCCATGGGCCTCCTTTTATAGTCGAAAGGGGATGCCACAATGGCACATAGGAGGTGGAAAGGCCTACTATGAGCTTATCACCCATATTACAGGACAAGACGCATTTAATGCACAGCTTAGGTGTCCCTTAGCTTTATTGGGGACGGGAACGAGGCCCGTCCCGTCCGCTGCCACCTCGCCCTGCTTCGACACGCGCCCAGGCCAGCGGTGCATGCAGCGCCATGTAGGCGGGCAGGCAGCTGAGGTGGTGCGGTGGTAGGACCTTCACGAAGATTTGCATGCCACCACGCAGGTGCTTGCTGAGTTGGCGCTGAGGCCGCCTGTCGCCACGCAGGTTCCTGCCTAGCTGGTTGAGCTAGCTGCTGCTTGGCGACGGCGGTGGAGTCTTGGTCGACACGGGCCTGGCTGTGGCCCCGCTGACGCCCTCGGCAAGGGCCTTGCTGGGAGTCCGGCAAGGGTCTTGCCGTGGCGTTGCAGTCGTCCCCGGCAAGGCGCTTGCCGAGGGTCTTGTGGATCTCCTCGGCAAGGATCCCGCCGAGGGTCGCCGTCTTCTGGTTCTCATCTGATCTTATATCTCTATGGTCTTGACAAAGATCTGCATGCCACCACAGAGGTGCCTCCCGAGCCCTAGTCCAATCGTAGTTGGTTGGGTTGGAACCCGTGGGCTCAAGGGCGGCTCGCTCTGTTGGTGTTTGGGCAAGTTGCCCTGGCAAGGTTCTCGCCGGGGCCACGGGGGCCTGCCCCGGCAAGGATCTTGCCGGGGGAGTCCACCTCGCCCTCTCGCTCTTTGGTATCTTTGGTCTTGGCGTTGCCTTGGCCATCTTGTGCTTCGGCTTCTCTCCGGCTTCCCTCCTCTGCCCTGCTTAGTGTGGCCGTGGCGCGCGGCTACGACTGCCCGTGCACAAGTAAAGGGGGACAAAGGTGTGCCCCTACTTTTGTACACTGACAGGAGCCCCCGAGCCTGGGCAACACATAAGCGCGATACGTTGTTGGGCCAGACCCAAAATGGTGTGCGGGCGGGAGGGGCGGATTCTACCACAGTAATTTTTTGCCTGTTGCGCTTGGCATTCGCGGGGCGGTTCTCGCATGCATGCGTCACATCGCAGTTAATGGGAAAGGAGGCGGCCCGCACCTTCCCCGTAAAAAGGAATAACCGCGGGCGCGCTGCTCACTTTACCCCCTTCCCTGCGTCTTCTCCAATCTCAGAGCTGCCGCCCCCTTCCTTCCTCCTTCTCGGGTTCTTGCCTTCGCTCGGCGCCGCTGCGTTCCGCCATCCTCTGTATCTTGCTCCCCCCAGCCACCATGGCGCCCAAATCCACCAAGGGCAAGGGAGTGGCCAAGGACGCCGGAGCGACGGAGCCGCCGGAGAGTGCGCTGGCGGCTTAGCGGACGCAGCTCGCCTACTTCCCCTCGATGGTCGACGCTATCGAACTGCGGGATTACTTCAAGCCCCTGTGGGGGGTGAAGACGGGGGGAGAGACGACGGGGCATCCAGCCACGCGAGTCATCCCTGCCAACTGCGCCGAGGCCGCCCCAAATCGGTACACTTTCTTTGTCGACTACTTCTCCCGCGGGCTCTGTCCCCCCTTCTCCAATTTCTTCAGCGTCGTAATGCACACCTACGGCTTCCATCTTTTGGACTTTACTCCAAATGCCGTGGCATGCATGGCTCTTTTCGCGCACCTCTGCGAGGGTTTCGCCGGGGTGCATCCCAACACGGCGCTCTTCCGCCACTACTTCTCCCCTCGGATCCAACCGGGGGGCGCCATTTCCGGTTGCGTCACCTGGATCCCAAGGTCCAAGGGGGCGTACCTAGAGGGCGCCATGAAGGAGAGGTGGGAGAATGGCGGGGCCGGTGGTGCTGGATTGAGGAGAAGGACCCGCCGGACTTTTGCCGGGTCCGCAAGGCGCCGCCGGTCCGCAGAAGCGATTGGGGCGATGTCGATGCTAACGACGCGAAGCTTGCGGTCGCCACCACCAGGATTCTCTGCCTCACCGAGGCCGGGCTCACCCTCGAGATGATCGAGGCGGATTTCATCCGCTGCCGAATTGCTCCACTGCATAACAAGGGGAGGCCGGCCTGGCTCTCCACGAACGCCGCCGACATCATGAGGCTCCGCCCCGGCCTCGACCACAACCTCACGGTGATGAGGCACGCCCATCTCTGCCAGCGGCTCTTCCAGCTCGACGTGAACCGTGATGGCGAGGTCGAGCGGACCGGCTAGGCTGCGAGGGCCGTCGTGAAGGCCGGCAAGGTCGCCAAGGGGCCCCTGTTCAGGTTGTCGGCAGGAGTGGTCCCGCTGAGCAACAACTCTCGCCGGACCGACATCATCGCCATGATGCCGGACTGCAACGCGCATGGCCTTGACCCGAACTGGGTCGAGCCGGAGGACATCCAAGTGCAGGAGTTCTTCAACACCTTGCACAAGGGGTATGTCACCGCCGAGCTGCGGCTCGTCCAGGACACCTCCCAGGCGGAGCTGGACTACATCGCCGCTAGGGCGGCAGAGGCGAAGCTCGCCGAGGAGGCCGGCAGCGCCGGTGGCATGGAGGACAAGGCCGCGGCGGAGACAGAGGAGAAGGAGCTCGCCCAGTGGGCAGAGGCCGCCGGGGAGGCCAGCAGCGCCGGCACCGGGGCTACTCTCGTCGCAGACGTGGTTGGTGAGTCGTCGTCGGAGGAGGCCGAGAACTTGGGCACCGGTGGCTTCGCCTCATCGCCAAATGTTGGCGGGGAGGGGACCTCTACTTCCCAGCCCGGCGCTGGTAAGTTTCCGGCCTTTCGTCCCTACTCTTTTTCTTTTCTTGCTGATTCTTGATCTTGGCTTTGTCTCATTCCCTTCCTGGTGTCCAGTTCGTCTGTCGGTGGACCAGGAGGATATAGACGCCATCATCGAGGACGCCGCGGCAGAGGCCGAGAAGGTCGCTGCCGAGGAGTCCGCCAATGGCGCTGCCGAACACGCCACTGAGGGGCCTGCTGGAGGGGCCGGCAAGGCCACCACCGAGGAGGAGGTGGTCGATGACCAACCTTCCTCCTCTGCTGCCTCCGGCTCCGGCAGGTATCTGAGGGTGACCGACGACCTCTTCGTCCACCTCCCAGGGGCGTCCAGCTCCAGGGCGCCCGTCGAGGGAGAGGTCTTTGACGAAGAGGTGCTTGCCACCGCCGGGCTCGAGGTCGTCGACGAGCCGAGCGCTGGCGGCGACGGCTCTCAGGAGGAGCGGCTTCTCCAGGCCATGGGTGCCCACTTCCGGAAGCTCCAGGCGCTCCACCGCGCCCGCCTGGACAAGGCCAAGTCCAGGATGGCAACGGTCGACCAAGCGGAGGCGGACCTCAAGGTGTGCATCGCCGAGGCACAGACTTGGTTCCGCCAAGCTAGCGAAGAGCTGAAGACCGCCCAGGGCGAGCTGGCCAAGTGCGACTTGGAGCTCACCATGAAGCTGGCCGACATCGAGAAGGCCCAGTAGACGGCGGAGGGCTTGGTCGCGGCAGCTGAGGCCGCCCGGACCCAGCATCAGGCCGCGCTAAACTCCCAGGAGGAGGACCTCGCCAAGCGCGAGGTCGACCTCGACGCCAAACTTCGTGCCAAGAACAAGGAGGTGGAGAAGCTTGTCGCGCAGCGGACCCAAGAGCTGGAGCAGAGGCACAAAGAGACACTTGATGCTCAGCCTCTGGTTCACGCCGGCAAGGTGAAGGAGCCGGAGGTGGAGCGGGACGGGCTGAAGGAGTAGGCCCTGAAGCTGTCCCGGGAGAAGGACACGCTCAACAGCGCCCTGACGGAGGCGCAGGGCGCGGCCATTAGCAGGGCCGGGGAGCTCTCCGAGGCCAACAACTCCATCAAAGACCTCAAGCTGAAGCTGGAGGGTCTCGAGAAGATGCTGTCGGAGGCCAGGGCCCGGGAGGGGACCCTGACCAAAAACCTGGAGACCGAGAAGCAGCTGCAGAAGAACGAGGCCCTCAACTTCAAGGAGTACGTGGAGGGTGAGAGCTGCTGGCTCGATCGCCTCGCCACCATCACCAACCAGGCCGCCGCGCAGCTAGTCACCATGGGGATGCCAGACATGAAGTAGGCCCCGGAGCGGAGCATGAGTGCCAACTGCAGCCTGACCCTGTTCTTTGAGAAGGTCATCGGTGCTTTGGAGCCGCTTCACGCCAACCGGGCGGCCTCGCTGGCCGACGAGGCCCGGAGGCTTTTCCAGGGCGCCATGACCAAGGTTCTCACCAAGGTGACGTACTGGTACCCCGACCTCGACTTTGACGCCGCGCTGGAGAGCTTGCCGGAGGATACTAACCTCACGCCGCTCAGGGAGCGCATCAAGCCCGTCATCAGCGGTATCGGCGGAATTCAGAGGGTGGAGGGCCAGCGCCGGGATTAGGCACCCCGTTTCTTATCGCCGCTGCGGGTTCATGGCCAAGACAATTTCTATCTTTAGTTAGAACCGCGGCGGCAATTGATGTAATATAACTCTGCAGTACTTTCGATATGATGCATGTTATTTCCCTGTTCAACCTCTCTTTGTATGTCCACCCTACATTTATCGGGTAGGCTTGCCGCCGCGTAAACCCAGGGCGGCGTCTTGAGGACGGATCCCCAATGGCCTGCCGGGTGCGCTTGCTGCCGGGCAAACCACGTCACCGCCCCCGACGCGGCTGCTCGAACTGTCGAGCTTGACTCGAGTCATGGTCAAGAGCGTTGCCGGTTGCGGAAGGCTACCCTGCCACTCTTGACGCGGCCGTTTGAGCTGTTGAGCGGACTCGAAATAGAACAAAGGCGTTGCCAATAGCGGGAGGGCCCCTTTGCATGTAGGTTTTCCATACATAGGCAGGATCTCCAAGGACAATAACCTTATGTATAAAAGGAAATATCTCAAGGGTCGGAATGACTTAGCTTAGCTTCTTTTGGTTGCCGCACTGGCATCCTTCACGCTCGCAGGCGGCGCCGTTTTTCTCCTGGCCGTCTTCCTCTTTAGAAACAACGGCGATGCAGAACATGCTAGGCTAACTACCAGTCCAGATTCTCACAATCGGGCCCCTACCTGGCGCACCAAAGATGTCGGTGGGAAACGACACCTATGGGATCACAAGAATCCCTACTACGGTTGCCGGGGCGCGGGGTTGTGAGAAGAGCAGGATTAACAGTCAGCAAAAGGATCGTTTACCCAGGTTCGGGCCGCGAGGATGCCTAAAACCCTAGTCCTGGTTTGGTGGATGTATTGAGCGTTCTTGAGCTCTTGAACTAGTTATGGTGGTCGTGCAGTTCCAAAGAGCCGAATCCTCTTCTAGTACGCCATGGGCCTCCTTTTATAGTCGAAAGGGGCTGCCACAGTGGCACACAGGAGGTGGAAAGGCCTACAATACTACGAGCTTATCGCCCGTATTACAGGACAAGATGCATTTAATGCGCAGCTTAGGTGTCCCTTAGCTTTATTGGGGACGGGAACGAGGCCCGTCCCGTCCGCTGCCGCCTCGCCCTGCTTCGACACGCGCCCAGGCCAGCGGTGCATGCAGCGCCATGTAGGCAGGCAGGCAGCTGAGGTGGTGCGGTGGTAGGACCTTCACGAAGATGTGCATGCCACCACGCAGGTGCTTGCTGAGTTGGCGCAGAGGCCGCCCGTCGCCACGTAGGTGCCTGCCCAGCTGGTTGAGGTAGCAGCTGGCTGGGGACGGCGGTGGAGTCTTGGTCGACACGGGCCTGGCTGTGGCCCCGCTAACACCCTCGGCAAGGGCCTTGCCGGGAGTCCGGCAAGGGTCTTGCCGTGGCGTTGCAGTTTTCCCTGGCAAAGCGCTTGCCGGGGGTCTTGTGGATCTCCTCGGCAAGGATCCCGCCGAGGGTTGCCGTCTTCTGGTTCTCATCTGATCTTATATCGCTATGGTCTTGACAAAGATCTGCATGCCCCCACAGAGGTGCCTCCCGATCCCTGGTCCAATCGTAGTTGGTTGGGTCGGAACCCGTGGGCTCAAGGGCGGCTCGCTCTGTTGGTGTTTGGGCAAGTTGCCGGACAAGTTGTCCCGGCAAGGTTCTCGCCGGGGCCATGGGGGCCTGCCCCGACAAGGATCTTGCCGGGGGAGTCCACCTCGCCCTCTCGCTCTTTGGTATCTTTGGTCTTGGCGTTGCCTTGGCCATCTTGTGCTTTGGCTTCTCTCCGACTTCCCTCCTCTGCCATGCTTAGTGTGGCTGTGGCGCGCGGCTACGACTGCCCGTGCACAAGTGAAGGGGGACAAAGGTGTGCCCCTACTTTTGTACACCAACACTGCGCCTTCCACAACGTACACATCCACAACACCAATTACTGCCAAGAGCTAAGGGCCATTCGAGATGGACGCTTCGGCCGACGCCCCGAGCGCAACGACCAGGGCTACAGCCAAGGAGGAGGACGAGGTGGAGGACACTGGGACGACCGTGACCCTCGTCAGGAGTGGCGCGATCAGCCTCGTGAGGGCGCCTGGAGGGACCAGCCTCGTGAGGACCGCCCTCAGGGCAATCCTGGCCTTCCTCCGTTGCCGCCACCACCAAGAAGGAACGACGACCTCCATCAGGACGAGGGTGCTGGGGGCTTCCAGGAGCCGCGCGTTATCGCTTGCATCTTGGGCGGTGCTCAGGCCCCAGCTTCCCAGCGCGTCTTCAAGCAGTTCGCTCGTGAGGTGAACGCGAGACTTCCCAAGCTCGAGGCCACGCACCCCCTCAGGTGGTCCAAGTGCGCCATCACCTTCAGCTCGTCGGACCAGCACAAGTGCACGGCGACCGCCGGCGCCCTCCCGATGCTTTGCTCACCTGTCATCAGCAACGTCCATATCACCAAGACCCTCATCGACGGCGGCACGGGGCTCAACATCCTGTCCATCGAGATGTTCGATAGTCTCCAAGTGCCATACGATCAGCTGCAGCCTACCAAGCCCTTCTCAGGAGTGACCAACAGCTCTACCACCCCGATAGGGCAGGTCCGACAGAATATAAGTGTGGGAAACTATAGACACTTGCAATGTGCATGACATGAGAACATAACTGTTTATTCAATTGAAACTGAAATCAATATAGAGCAAGTTACAACAGCAAACCAGTTAAAGAAACAAGTTTAAAACATACCTATTGCGCCATTGGAGTTTCAATTCCATCCTTCAAATTTGAAAGTAGTTGGTCTGAGTAAATACAGTGATGCAAGAGCAAAGGAGTATGAACCATAGCTACAGGACCTGACCTGAGAACAATTCTTCTTCTCCTTTAAGCGTTGAGTTGGGATTCGGAGTGGTGGCCCTCGTGCTTTGGGCACTGCAGTTCCCTTACTAACTGCTCGTGTTTATGTGCTCTGTGGTGGAGACGGTGCTGTGTCAACTGGACCTGGGTTACTATCTGCTAGGGTTGGGGTTAGAAGGGGTGTAGCTGGTTCTCTGTCCAACTGGGTAGGGGTACAATCTGCGAGAGTCTGGGTTACGTGTGGTGGGGCTGGTTCTTGGGCAAGTACAACCGTGGTTCTATCTGCATCAACTGTAGCACTATCTTTTCTGAAGACCGTGTTGTTACTCCCTTAGATACTGCCATCACCCTCTCCAATTCAAATGGCTGATAAACAAGAAAAGTAATTGAATGTACAAACATTGTATGATAGACAGGTGCAATGGATAGTGGGGAATAAAAGAGGGCATGAAATAATTCACATTTATGTTGTCTAACCAAACAGGATAGCATGACACAATTTCACATATATGATGGTTAACTAAACAGGATAGCATGATACAATTTTACATTATGATGGCTAACTAAAAAAGATGGAAAGACATAGTTCAAAATATGATGACTATGTAAACAGGATGACATGATATAACTATATAATGTGTTTATTAAATAGGTTGGCATGCCATAATTCACATACATGCCGCCTATGGAAACATGATAGCATGATATAATTTCCGGATGGAATGACATAATTCAAAATATGATGACTGTAAACACTAAACAGGATGAGATGATATAACTATATGATGTCTTTATTAAATGGGTTGCCATGCCATAATTCAGATAGATGTTGTGTATGTAAACATGATGGCATGATATAATTCAAATATATGATTTATATAGTAAGCAAGTAAGCAGATGGCAATCCATATATGATGTAAAAACTAAGCAATGCAAGACAACATGCATGACATGGGTAATATAACCCAGCCAAGTTTGAGCATAGACCTCAGGGGGGAAATAGGACTGGTCATGAGTCTCTGAATCCTCCTCTGAGGAGCTCTCTGTATCCAGCAAGATGTCTGCTTCAGCAGGTAGCATTGTCTGCTCTGAATACCTTGTTTTCACTCCAGATACTTCCATCACCGCTTCAGATGGCTGATGCACAGGAAGAGTAGTTGAATATACAAACGTTGTCGACAAATGGAACACGTAATACAAAAAAATGATAGCATGATATAATTCACATACATGATGATTGGCTCAACAGCATGGCATTTCATAATTCACATAGATAATGCCTTTGCAACAAGATAACATTGCATAATTCACATATATAATGTGTTGCAACAAGATGGCAATGCATAATTCACATATATGGTAATTAGACACGAAACAGGTGGCATTCACACAAAGCATGTCTAAACTAATCAAATGACATCGCAATGCAAGACACCATACGCAGGATATGAGCAACATAACCCTGCCAAGTTAATTAGAGCATACACCTCGGGGGAAATAGGACTGGTCATCTGTTTTTGAATCCTCCTCTGAGGAGCTATCTGTAACCAGCGAGATATGCACTTCGTCAGATAGCATAGTCTGCTCTGAAGACCTTGTTTTCACTCCAGAATTTTCCATCACCGTGTCAAATGGCTGTTGCACACGAAGAGTAGTTGAATGTACTAACATTGTTGACAAATGTAATACGTAACGAAAAAAAAGGATGGCCTGATATAATTCACATATAAGATGATTGGCTAAGCAGGATGGCATTGCAAAATTCACATATATGATGTCTGGCTAAACAAGATGGCATTGCATAATTCACATAAACGATGAATAAACTAAACAGATGGCATTCACATGAAGCATGTCTAAACTAAGCAGTTGACATATTTGATGTATAAAGTAAGCAATGCAAGGCACCATATGCATGATATAACCAACATCAGCATGCCAAGTTAGAGCGAAGACCTCATGTGGTAAATAGGAGTGGTCTTCTGCTTCAGAATCCCCCTCAGAACAATTATCTTCCTCTTGATTATGATCCGAAATGGGTGGAGGGGGGCTGCCTTTGCGCCCACCATGGAGCGACCTCTACATGAAATTTTATTGCCACCCAAGGCTCGTCTCTTTTGCTCTACATGTTTAGTTCCATTGTGTACAATAACTGACATGCATAGGAATAAAACATAGTGATATTATGTAAGGAGTGCATGCACAAATCCAGAGTGATGGTAGCAAACTGTGGATAGACCCAAAACCAATGATAGCAGGCAGATAATAGCTTTAGTTAAAAAATACAGATAATGGCTCCTTTAATGTTTGTTTGCACCCAACATGAAACTCATAGTAGACACCCGAGATTAACCAGATAGTAGACAGATAGTACTGATTGCTACCCCAATATGTACCCCACAACCATTTAAAAACTCAAGTTTCAGCATAAGTTTGGACCTGACTCGGAGTCTAATAGGTGAACACGACGATAAAGTAGCATGTCATCATATTAAGTGATGCATAACGTAAGCAGACACGGAAGAGTGCGACCTCTCTTGCAGACCCGTGTAGTCCTCAAGGTCATCTGCTCAGTTGATGATGGCAATGCAGTTGTCGTGGCTGCCGGCGGCGGGGAAGAAGATCTGAGGCGGCGAAAGACAGTCTGGAGAGCGGATCCCTGCTGTGGTGAACCCTTCCGTCGTTCGAGCAGCTGAGGTGGGGTGGAACACAGCACCGCAGGAGCAGGACAAACAACACAAGTTTTTCTTTGACACATATCTGTAATAGAAGTAATTGTGTAAAGGCTTGTTTGAATTTGAGGATTCCAACAATGCAGGGATGAGAAATAGACATGAATAGGATAGGAATGCACGTGCAAAACAGAGAATTTAAAAACACAGGATTTCTGCCAATCTGGGTGTTTGGTTCACAAGAATTGGAAGATCACAGGATGCAAAGAAGCATGGTGAGATTAAGTCAAACCATAAGAAAATGTACGGTTATAATGCTATTATGTTACTATCTCTTAGTCTTGTGCTTCATGAATAGGAATTTGAAAAGGAGGACAAGTGGAAATTAAAATTCCTATGGTTTTTCTTTCAAGGAGACACTAAAGGAACAAATCCTACAGTTTTCCTTTGCTCCATTCCTTTGCACCAAATTCATGAAAAGTAGTACCATATGAAACATTCCAATTCCTATGTTTTTCATTCACTTTTCCTTTCAAGCACTGGCGATTCTAGTAGGCAGGCTTGAGCAACGAAAAGCCTACACTAAAAAAATGTTTTTGTGCTACTTCTATTACTTTGGACCCAGGCCACTGCCCTACTAGCTGAACTCCCAGGGCCATCGACAAATGCACAGCTCAAACGCGCAGAGATAAATAATGATGGCATTCAAGAGAGTCCATCACGGATAGCTAAGTTGCCCGGTACCTCACTGCTTGTCATATAGTAGGATAAAATAATCGTATTTCCCATTACTCCGTGTGCTCGGTGGACAATATATATGAAATGTAGAGTAAAGAAGATATGCAACAAGTGTACAACCTCTTTGGCGAAGCCATGTCGATCTCAGCGTGATTGGGTTGGCTGGTGAGGATGCTCCGGCTGACTTGGCTATCGAAGGAGGGGAAGAAGATCTTAGGCGTCTGGAGATGGAGCCCGAGGTACTTCTCCGCTGTGATGGAGGGTTTCGTCGTTGGAGCAGCTCCGGTGAGTTGTAGACGCCGAGGCTGAAGCAGGACAAGAGAGACAATGTTAACCTGAGTGGAATTCTAATAGCATCTCCAATAGATGTCGTAAAATACATAACCACAAAGTGCTAGATGTATACATCAGCCGCTCATCTCTGAACTTAACTGTCGAAACTAAATTTAACTGTCGAAACTGAACTTAACTGTCGAAACTGAATTTTGCTGCCGAAACTGAATTTTACTGTCGAAACTGAATGCACTAGAGGTGCGGCTACACGTCAGCCGACTGACTTTTTCATCCCTGGTCAGTTGATTTTGCAGCCGTTGGATAAGAAATCAAGGGCCTGCAGTTCATCTTCAACCTCCACCCCCCTGGGCCGCCAGCCACCACCGGCCAAACAGCTGCCCCCGCCGCCCGCGGCCGGTGGTGCGCCGCCTCGCCCACCCCGAAAACACTCCCCACCGCCGGTCCGCCGCTACCCCGGCCATCCCTGTAGGCCCCCCCGTGCCGAGCTTTTTCTCCGGCGATCCCTGCGCCACCGCCCCACCACCGCCCCCACCCTGAACCCTAAGATAGATAGTGGGGTACCTCTCCGGCGAGCCCCCCTCCCCGCCGCGGCTAGTTCTTCCTTAATTCCGGCGAGCCCCCCAGCCCCTGAAAATCGACTGACCCAAAAGTCGATTCAGTCGACTGAAGTGTAGCTAAATCGGAGCAGCATCGCAAGCAAGAGCAAGAGCGAGAGTAGCAGCGCGAGCAAGAGCAGACCAGGCAGGGGACTGAGAACAAGAGCAGAGCAGCAGCACGAGTGAGAGCTAAAGCAGCATCAGCTCCTACTTATGTGGACGTCGCCGCCGAGGGAGCGACGCCATGGAGGAAGTGGCCGGCGACGCCGCCGTGGATGGAGCCGCGCCGTGTCGGCTCGGGACCGAGCGCCAGCAGCATCGTGAGATTGAATCAAGAAGAAAATGCGGTGATTAGTGTACAACCTCTTTGGTGGCGCCGATTAGGCCGCAGCTTCATCCGAGGAAACGGTGATGATGATGCTCTTCCGGTGGTGCAAGTGAAGACGGCGGTGTGGGAATGGAGGTGGCGCGAAAGACGAGGAGAACATCGGGGCAGCTCCTTTGAGGTGGAGGACGGGGTGGCTGAACCGGCGGGACGACCATATCGACGACGGATCCTCATCCTGTACGGTGGATGAGGGACGTCGAGGTGTTGCTGTGGACGACGTCGTCGGGGAAGAGGCTCCGGCTGGGTGGCGGACGGAGGAGGGTGTGGGGCTTCGCGGATTTTGCCGGCCTTGGTGTACGAATGGTGGGCGGATGGGATGGGAGTGGGGAACCATGGCTTAGGGACGCGCTTGTCCGAAATGTGGGGTAAGTTACAAAAGTACCCCCACCAATTTGAGGCGGTTCTTTCGGTTCAGGGGTATCACGGGCATTTCGCGTCTCGGGATTTCACAGGAGGTGGGAGTTTTCACGCGCGTTGTAATTTTGGAATAGCAAGGCACGGGTTGAGATGGAGGGAGTTGTCGGAGCAGAACGAGACAAAGATATATCTTAAATATTTCGGGCTAACAAGGCGCGGGTTGAAATTTATGGACAAGCCTAACGTGTACTATACCAAATCAATTCGCACTACAAATGTCATTCAAAACTTTGAATTCATGTTATGTTCAATTAAAATATTTCACTACGTGTATAATGCATGCAACCTAGTACTCAAATGAACGTTTTAGTGCATTCCAAACGTATATACTACCGCTTCAATATGAACTAAATTTGAATTCGTTTCTCTATTTGAATAAGATCTACAATAATGATTGTTGTGAAGTCAAAGCATTTGAATTCGTTTCTCTGTTTTAATAAGATCTACAATCGTCATTATTGTCAAGTTAAACCATCGTTTGTGTATTATCTTCACA